>NC_091320.1:38576189-38613055 GCF_038502225.1 Cherax quadricarinatus | reverse complement strand
AGAAAGTAATGATGATTATTTGTTTTACCGTACAAATAATGTAGTTTAAATGAACTAATACAATAAATGAATTAATACACTAAAACCACAAATTATGCAATGTATTTTGGACGACAAAAACATATTACTTAAGAATAAGATATAGTCTGCTAACCGGATTTGCTCTTTCAAGAAATCAATCAGTTCTTTTGGGCTGTTAATATTACTAGTTATCTTTCTCTGATATTGTTCTGGTTCATGTTTGATTACAACCGTATTTCATTCTTTATTAGTCCTGAACTTATTTTTTCATTTTATTAATCTAGTCTTAGTGTATAGAAATATACTGATAAAATTAGTTTTCTCTCCTCTACTAAACACAAGTAAAAAATATGAACTTTGTTCGGTTAGATTCATTGAAAAAAAAAATGGTTATAAACGACCATAATTTTTAAAGGGGTGGACCGGTAAGCCAGCGGAAGGCCTCGGTCAGATGACCAAAAGCTCCAAAGGCGGGTCATCATCTGACTAAGACCCGCGTCAGGAAACATTTGTCCTGTTTCCTGACGAACCTTACCTAACCTAACCTATTGAAAAAAAAGTGTCATATTTCTCAAACTCTACTTCCAGCAATGTGAGTAACAATAAAGGAGCTTCAGACTACGATACACATGGGATTTTCTACGACAGACGTACGACACTACAACGGACGGGACGGAGAGAGAGACTTAAGACGAGTGGAAGAGAACCATTATATATACACAATAAAATATTCAGAATTATCGTTATTTTAGGACACTTCAGACTTATACAAGGACACATGTGTTCCAAGGTACAGAATGTTGATTAATAGGCCTAGCCCAACAAGCCTAGTATTTTTTTGGGGGGAGGGGAGAATTACTTCTTTATGGCACATATGACGAAAGTGTTAAGATATAAAACGAAGGACGAAAAAAGCTAACACGGAAAACGATTTTTTTTTCTGTGGAAGAATGAGGAATGTATACTTCGAAGGTAAGTATACAATGCTGATGGGCAAGGAATAGCCTCCCAATAAGCATTAAAATATTATTATTATTATAATCAAAGAGAAGCGCTAAGCCACAAGGGCTAAGCATTAAAATAACTGTCTCGAGGTGAGGAAATCGACAGGATCACAGTCCTAATGACCATAGTGAGTATAGTACTTAATTAAAGCTGGAGAAGAGGAAGAAGGCAACCACGAGCTTTTTGTGTGGATGTTAATTAATGTTATTATACTTTTCTCTTTGGTATTTTCCCTTTACATATCCTTTGATGCTACTCACCTTTTTCCTATTCATTTTCTCAAGTCATATTTCTCTCTTCTATTTCCCTCTACAATCAATTTTTTTTCTTTCTCTCTTCCACATAACCCCATTAATTATCTTCTGTCCATGTTCTTAGTCTCTCCTTCTCTCCACTCTCCATGTGATTCCTCTGCTTCTATTTCTGTATTTTTATCATCTGTCCTCTCGCCCTTTCTCGAGATTTTCTCTGCACTTCAAGTCTTTCTCTCTCCTGTATGCACTTTTCCAAATCTGTCTGTCTGTCTCTGTTTGTCTGTCTGTCTGTCTCTGTTTGTCTGTCTGTCTGTCTGTCTGTCTGTCTGTCTGTCTCTCTCTCTCTCTCTCTCTCTCCACTCTTCTCAGCTCTCCTAAAAGTCCCTCTCAGCGACTAACATGTTAAACACAAACTCACCTCTTCTTGTACAGGTTGGTTAACACCCTTGGGAGGCCACTTGTCATCGCCTCGTCGCCTGATGGGTTGACTGATCTTGAAGGCTGGCTGCGACATCACTACCTGAAGAAAGCAAACAACCACGTGAGATGTCTTAACAAACAACAGCACAAACTTGCTGGAAAGACAGAATTGAAAAATGTAAGAATCATGCTTAGGAAGATGGAGAGAGCACTTGTGAGTTTCTCCGCTACATAACCTTGCCAAAGATTACTTTTTGTATGTGTAACTTATTTTCTTTCTTTCTGTACTTACCCAGGTTATATCGTCGCTCCTTCCTACTCAACCACTTCGTCTCTATATGTATTTAGTAATTTTTAAAGTCGTTGATATAAAGCTCAGGCAAGCAATGTTTTTTTTTTTTTTTTAGCTGATCTCGTTTCCTGCCTCTCTAAATTATTTTTCTTGAGGATTGTAGAAGTAACATTCTGGTCTAAGGTTTTACAAACAGGACAATATTATTTCTAATCGGATTTCGCTGCAGTGATTCTTGAGAGATATCAGATCACGTTTGAAAAGCATTATACCTTTTACCCTTTTGCTCTGTTCAAAGAAAGTTATACAGACTCACTTTTAATCCTTAGATACCATTATTTCCTTCATAATCCTTGCCTTAATTCCATCTATCCTAACCGCATTTCTCACTTTTAACTTGATTATTGCCTCAAACACTTCCTTAATTCCTTTGTCTTTGTTGTCTTTCTAGCAATTCCCGTTCCTCCTTGTTCCTTCCATGAAATCTCTGCCTACATTTCGTTGTTTGCACTTAAAGAATTTCTCCCTTATTGCCATTTATGCTTAATCTTTCCCTCATTTATCCATCCTGCCTCCTGCACCAATACACTCCTACAACTTCAAACCTCTGCTTCCTACTCTAGCACAGCATACACAAAACTTACTTGACATCGCCCACTCTTCATTTTTCCTCACTCCAGCCAGTCTTTGTTTTCAAAAGCAGCTCATACCATTCACTAGCCATTCCCGTCTGTGGTTCATTCACTTACACTCCTGTTGTATCTTGCTAGCTGGCTAGGATGGAACAGACGGGGGTCCAGTCTCCATGAAGAGTAGCGTGGCTGTGGTATTCTCAGGCATTTAAGAGAATCTTTTTAATCGTAATATAAGTTATTGACATTTCTCATACTAGTTAAATAGCTCATTGTATTAACCACATTGTTATATTTCTCCTCTCCCAGTAACTTTGTTTAAGTGGTATAATTACTAATAACTCTGTATTCCCATATATTACTTGTTAGAGTAATAAATGATTGTATTAACTCATACACAGAGTTATCATTTTCCCAGGTAAGATTTCCTTGATGTTGATATGTGTGATTAAGCTAGCTTCCCTCCCGGAATATGTTAAAAACCTCGGTTATTAGTCAGAAAATATAGAACAAGCAATACTGTGCTTTTGTCTCTCCTTATGAGTTGGTATGTCTGAGCATATACATCCACAACGAGATTTTTTCACACATGATACTGGTGGTGGCCTTTCTGGTCACAAAATCCAAGGTAAAAACTCCTCCATGGAACTCAAGAGCGTCGGGAGACAACACTCATTATTCCTTGCTGATACTATTGCTTGGAGAAGGGGTCTCACTGCTCACAATATACAGTCGATACACGGGAGGCAGATTAGGACACACGAATCTGCTGCTGTCAACACGACCGGCTTGAAATGTTCGGAGAAAATTGGATGGCTTATTCAGGAGGGGAACGGCGACCACCGAACCTGTTTCTTTGTTTTCGCTTGGACACACGAGAGGTGAGTAAGGATGAGTCCGGGTGTGAGCTGGTGTTAGAGACTCTTTGGTGGTGAGACCGGTGTTTAGGACAAGTGGTTGTCCACACAAGTAATAATAATAATAATAATAATAATAATAATAATAATAATAATAATAGGTAAATATATGTGAATTTTCTAATAGACTCACTGGAGGTCAAGGAACATACAAAAAAGAAAATTAATTAATAAATTCTTGAATTTTTAATTCCCAGAGCAGGAAACCTGTCATTAACATTTTCAAGGATTCTGTTTATTAAAAAATTCGAGATCTTTGAGCTCGGCGACTGGAATAATAAAGTTGAGGCCGCTGGAATAATAAAGTTCACAGCTGTGGGGAAATAAATATAAACAGAAGAATAATAATGATGATAATTAGGAATATATGAGCCGTGATATAAAATAATCATAGGGATAATAACAGAAATAAAAAAAATATAAATAAATAATCTGAAGAATGATAAAATATTATATAGTCAATAAAGGGAATTTTTTGAACATTCAGAAATGTTAAGAAAATAATCAACATGTGGAAAGAGAGAAAGAGAGAGAGAGAGAGAGAGAGAGAGAGAGAGAGAGAGAGAGAGAGAGAGATAAAGGCATATTAACCAACTTATCAGGTTGTGAATGTTGCTGGAGTGTTTAAAGTCTTATCTATTCCCTGGAAACTCACAAAAGATGTGTAAACTCTGGTTTCTGAAGGAGGAAAATAATCACATTGCCATTTTTAATGAAACTGGGACATCAGGTTTGGTGCGATAACTTGGCAACGCCTCTTCTGATCGCTTTCAAACCTTCAATACTCATAACCAACTGCATTAGAAACTTATACCGGATTCTTATGCCGGAAGAGGAGGCTGGGATTATGGGATACGGGGATACGTTACTCGGATCATCGAGGTAGAGAGGGCTGGGGTTATAAGATACGGGTATACCTTTCTTGGATCGCTCAACGAATGAAATATTTCTAATTAATTCTGATATCATAAATATCAGAACTGACATTAGTAAACAATTTTCTTCATATATCCTAGTAAAGAAATTTTTATTATTATTGCTATCATGGAGAAGTGCTAAAGCCGTGTGGGTTCAAAACACCTCTACCAGCATAAAGACAACTATATATGCTTTGGTCGTTAGGTCTTACGAGTATATTTCCCGAATCTCATAAACCCAGCCCCCCCCCCCACCTACCTCGATACACGCAAAAGGAGCAGTACAGAGTGCGGTCTACTTTTCTAATGCAGTTAAGTATCAGCATTGATTATATGAGGCCAAATAGACAAGACTTTTAGAAGTTATAGCATACAAACTAATATATCCCATTTCGTAATTACCTCAATATTTATAAATAGCAAATTGACCCCTACGCATCACAAAACCAATTTGAACTTCCCGCTGAGCAAGATTCAACAGCTTTGGAAGTTTAAAGTCAATCCAAAGAGGAATTTACTAAGTGTGGCTCAGAACCTACATTCTTCTTCACCTCAACTAATTCACCTCAACAAACACGCTAGAAACACACCTTAAAAACACACTACAAGTACACCTCGGTAAACACATTGCAAACACATCTGCATAAACGCAACTCAAACACACAGTAAACACTCCTCGACAAACACTGGTAGAGAGCCTTCCCCTGACATCATTGTAACTTGTGGCTGTGATGAAGCTCAGAGGAGCCTTCCCCTGACATCATTGTAACTTGTGGCTGTGGTGAAGCTCAGAGGAGCCTTCCCCTGACATCATTGTAACTTGTGGCTGTGGTGAAGCTCAGAGGAGCCTTCCTCTGACATCATTGTAACTTGTGGCTGTGGTGAAGCTCAGAGGAGCATTCCTCTGACATCATTGTAACTTGTGGCTGTGGTGGAGCTCAGAGGAGCCTTCCTCTGACATCATTGTAACTTGTGGCTGTGGTGAAGCTCAGAGGAGCCTTCCACTGACATCATTGTAACTTGTGGCTGTGGTGAAGCTCAGAGGAGCCTTCCTCTGACATCATTGTAACTTGTGGCTGTGGTGAAGCTCAGAGGAGCCTTCCTCTGACACCATTGTAACTTATGGCTGTGGTGAAGCTCAGAGGAGCCTTCCTATGACATCATTGTAACTTGTGGCTGTGGTGAAGCTCAGAGGAGCCTTCCTCTGACATCATTGTAACTTGTGGCTGTGGTGAAGCTCAGAGGAGCCTTCCTCTGACATCATTGTAACTTGTGGCTGTGGTGAAGCTCAGGGGAGCCTTCCTCTGACATCATTGTAACTTGTGGCTGTGGTGAAGCTCAGAGGACCCTTCCTCTGACATCATTGTAACTTGTGACTGTGATGAAGCTCAGAGGAGCCTTCCTCTGACATCATTGTAACTTGTGGCTGTGGTGAAGCTCAGAGGAGCCTTCCTCTGACATCATTGTAACTTGTGGCTGTGGTGAAGCTCAGAGGAGCCTTCCTCTGACATCATTGTAACTTGTGGCTGTGGTGAAGCTCAGAGGAGCCTTCCTCTGACATCATTGTAACTTGTGGCTGTGGTGAAGCTCAGAGGAGCCTTCCTCTGACATCATTGTAACTTGTGGCTGTGGTGAAGCTCAGAGGAGCCTTCTTCTGACATCATTGTAACTTGTGGCTGTGGTGAAGCTCAGAGGAGCCTTCCTCTGACATCATTGTAACTTGTGGCTGTGGTGAAGCTCAGAGGAGCCTTCCTCTGACATCATTGTAACTTGTGGCTGTGGTGAAGCTCAGAGGAGCCTTCCTCTGACATCATTGTAACTTGTGGCTGTGGTGAAGCTCAGAGGAGCCTTCTTCTGACATCATTGTAACTTGTGGCTGTGATGAAGCTCAGAGGAGCCTTCCTCTGACATCATTGTAACTTGTGGCTGTGGTGGAGCTCAGAGGAGCCTTCCTCTGACATCATTGTAACTTGTGGCTGTGATGAAGCTCAGAGGAGCCTTCTTCTGACATCATTGTAACTTGTGGCTGTGGTGAAGCTCAGAGGAGCCTTCTTCTGACATCATTGTAACTTGTGGCTGTGGTGAAGCTCAGAGGAGCCTTCTTCTGACATCATTGTAACTTGTGGCTGTGATGAAGCTCAGAGGAGCCTTCTTCTGACATCATTGTAACTTGTGGCTGTGGTGAAGCTCAGAGGAGCCTTCCTCTGACATCATTGTAACTTGTGGCTGTGGTGAAGCTCAGAGGAGCCTTCCTCTGACATCATTGTAACTTGTGGCTGTGGTGAAGCTCAGAGGAGCCTCTCCCTGCGATGTGTTTAGTACACAAAGACACTCTGAATAACCTTATTGTAATAATAAGTACCTAACAGTTTCCCTCATCTTCACCCTTCCTCTCCCACACCCTCACCCTTCCTCTCCCACACCCTCACCCTTCCTCTCCCACACCCTCACCCTTCCTCTCCCACACCCTCACCCTTCCTCTCCCACACCCTCACCCTTTCTTCTCCCACACCTTCACCCTTTCTTCTCCCACACCCTCACCCTTTCTTCTCCCACACCTTCACCCTTTCTTCTCCCACACCCTCACCCTTTCTTCTCCCACACCCTCACCCTTTCTTCTCCCACACTCTCACCCTTTCTTCTCCCACACCCTCACCCTTTCTTCTCCCACACCCTAACCCTTTCTTCTCCCACACCCTCTCCCTTCTTCTCCCACACCCTCACCCTTTCTTCTCCCACACCCTCACCCTTCCTCTCCCACACCCTCACCCTTCCTCTCCCACACCCTCACCCTTCCTCTCCCACACCCTCACCCTTTCTTCTCCCACACCCTCACCCTTTCTTCTCCCACACCCTCACCCTTTCTTCTCCCACACCCTCACCCTTTCTTCTCCCACACCCTCACCCTTCCTCTCCCACACCCTTCCTCTCCCACACCCTCACCCTTCCTCTCCCACACCCTCACCCTTTCTTCTCCCACACCCTCACCCTCACCCTTTCTTCTCCCACACCCTCACCCTTTCTTCTCCCACACCCTCACCCTTTCTTCTCCCACACCCTCACCCTTTCTTCTCCCACACCCTCACCCTTCCTCTCCCTCACCCACACCCTACCTCACCCACACCCTCACCCTTCCTCTCCCACACCCTCACCCTTTCTTCTCCCACACCCTCACCCTTTCTTCTCCCACACCCTCACCCTTTCTTCTCCCACACCCTCACCCTTTCTTCTCCCACACCCTCACCCTTTCTTCTCCCACACCCTCACCCTTTCTTCTCCCACACCCTCACCCTTTCTTCTCCCACACCCTCACCCTTTCTTCTCCCACACCCTCACCCTTTCTTCTCCCACACCCTCACCCTTCCTCTCCCACACCCTCACCCTTTCTTCTCCCATACCCTCATCCTTTCTTCTCCCACACCCTCACCCTTTCTTCTCCCACACCCTCACCCTTACTTCTCCCACACCCTCACCCTTTCTTCACCCACACCCTCACCCTTTCTTCTCTCACACCCTCACCCTTTCTTCTCCCACACCCTCACCCTTTCTTCTCCCACACCCTCACCCTTCCTCTCCCACACCCTCTCCCTTCCTCTCCCACACCCTCACTCTTCCTCTCCCACACCCACACCCTTCCTCTCCCACACCCTCACCCTTCCTCTCCCACACCCACACCCTTCCTCTCCCACACCCACACCCTTCCTCTCCCACACCCTCACCCTTCCTCTCCCACACCCTCACCCTTCCTCTCCCACACCCACACCCTTCCTCTCCCACACCCTCACCCTTCCTCTCCCACACCCACACCCTTCCTCTCCCACACCCTCACTCTTCCTCTCCCACACCCACACCCTTCCTCTCCCACACCCTCACCCTTCCTCTCCCACACCCTCACTCTTCCTCTCCCACACCCACACCCTTCCTCTCCCACACCCTCACCCTTCCTCTCCCTCACCCACACCCTTCCTCTCCCACACCCTCACTCTTCCTCTCCCACACCCACACCCTTCCTCTCCCACACCCTCACCCTTCCTCTCCCACACCCACACCCTTCCTCTCCCACACCCTCACCCTTCCTCTCCCACACCCACACCCTTCCTCTCCCACACCCTCACTCTTCCTCTCCCACACCCACACCCTTCCTCTCCCACACCCTCACCCTTCCTCTCCCACACCCTCACCCTTCCTCTCCCACACCCACACCCTTCCTCTCCCACACCCTCACCCTTCCTCTCCCACACCCACACCCTTCCTCTCCCACACCCTCACTCTTCCTCTCCCACACCCACACCCTTCCTCTCCCACACCCTCACTCTTCCTCTCCCACACCCTCACCCTTCCTCTCCCACACCCACACCCTTCCTCTCCCACACCCTCACCCTTCCTCTCCCACACCCACACCCTTCCTCTCCCACACCCTCACCCTTCCTCTCCCACACCCTCACCCTTCCTCTCCCACACCCACACCCTTCCTCTCCCACACCCTCACCCTTCCTCTCCCACACCCACACCCTTCCTCTCCCACACCCTCACTCTTCCTCTCCCACACCCACACCCTTCCTCTCCCACACCCTCACTCTTCCTCTCCCACACCCTCACCCTTCCTCTCCCACACCCACACCCTTCCTCTCCCACACCCTCACCCTTCCTCTCCCACACCCACACCCTTCCTCTCCCACACCCTCACCCTTCCTCTCCCACACCCTCACCCTTCCTCTCCCACACCCACACCCTTCCTCTCCCACACCCTCACCCTTCCTCTCCCACACCCACACCCTTCCTCTCCCACACCCTCACTCTTCCTCTCCCACACCCACACCCTTCCTCTCCCACACCCTCACCCTACTCACCTTGGCAGGAACGTTGTCCAGAGGTATTTGTTCTCTGTACTTGAACCCTGAGGGATAAGTAGTCGTCAGGTTCGGAGCATTCTTTATCTGCGGGAGAAACTTGAGTCAGTGAAGCCAGAGGTAGGGTTCTTTGTCTCTGTGTGTGTACTCACCTAGTTGTGATTGCAGGGGTCGATTCACAGCTCCTGGCCCCACCTCTTCACTGGCCGCTACTCGGTCACTCTTTCCGCTCCATGAGCTTTATCATACCTCTTCTTCAAGCTATGTATGGATCCTGCTTCAACTACATCACTTCCCAGACTATTCCACTTCCTGACAACTCTGAAGAAATACTTCCTAACATCCCTATGATTCATCTGAATCTTCAACTTCCAACTGTGTCCCCTTGTTACTGTGTCCCATCTATGGAACATCCTGTCTGTCCACCTTGTCGATTCCTCTCAGTATTTTGTATGTCGTTATCATGCCCCCCCCCTTATCTCTCCTGTCCTCCAGTGTCGTCAGGTCGATTTCCTTTAACCTCTCCTCGTAGGACGTACCCCTTAGCTCCGGGACTAGTCATGTTGCAAACCTTTGCACTTTCTCTAGTTTCTTTTCGTGCTTGGATAGGTGTGGGTTCCAAACTGGCGCTGCATACTCCAATATGGGCCTAACGTAAACAGTGAACAGGGTCCTGAATGGCTCCTTATTTAGATGTCGGAATGCTGTTCTTAGGTTTGCTAGGCGCCCGCACGCTGCAGCAGTTATTTGGTTGATGTGCGCTTCAGGAGATGTGCCTGGTGTTATACTCACCACAAGATCTTCTTCCTTGAGTGAGGTTTGTAGTCTCTGGCCTCCCTAGACTCTACTCCGTCTGTGGTCTTCTTTGCCTTTCCCCAATCTTCATGACTTTGCACTTGGTGGGGTTGAACTCCAGGAGCAAGTTACTGGACCAGGCCTGCAGCCTGTCCAGATCCCTTTGTAGTTCTGCCTGGTCCTCGTCCCATTGACTTCATCAACTTCACATCATCTGCAAACAGGGACACTTCGGAGTCTATTCCTTCCATCATGTCGTTCACAAATACCAGAAACAGCACCGGTCCTACCACTGACCACTGTGGCACCCCGCTCGTCACAGGTGCCCACTCTGAACCTCGCCACGTACCATGACTCGCTGTTGTCTTCCTGACAGGTATTCCCTTATCCATTGCAGTGCCTTCCCTGTTATCCCTGCTTGGTCCTCCAGCTTTTGCACCAATCTCTTTTGTGGAACTGTGTGGAACCGTGAGCGCGCGCAAGCGCGTGCGTGTGTGTGCGTGTGTGCGTGTGCGTGTGTGTGTGTGTGTGTGTGTGTGTGTGTGTGTGTGTGTGTGTGTGTGTGTGTGTGTGTGTGTGTGTGTACTCACCTATTTGTGGTTGCAGGGGTCGAGTCTTAGCTCCTGGCCCCGCCTCTTCACCGGTTGCTACTGGGCCCTCTCTCTCCCCGCTCCATGAGCTTCATCAAACCTCGTCTTAAAACTGTGTATGGTTCCTGCCTCCACTACGTCATTTTCTAGGCTATTCCACTGCCTGACAACTCTATAACTGAAGAAATACTTCCTAATATCTCTCTGACTCATTTGTGTCTTCAACTTCCAATTGTGGCCTCTTGTTTTGCGTCCCCTCCCTGGAACATCCTGTCTTTGTCCACCTTGTCTATTCCACGCAGAATTTTATATGTCGTTATCATGTCTCCCCTGACCCTCCTGTCCTCCAGTGTCGTCAGGCCGATTTCCCTTAATCTTTCTTTATAGGACATTCCCCTTAGCTCTGGAACTAACCTTGTCGCAAACCTTTGTACTTTCTCTAGTGCGCGCATACGGGAGCTTACTTCCTCAACTAATTAATTTTCTTCGGGTACAATCTTGGCTCCTGGTCCTGCCTCTTAATTGCTCACGAGCCATCCTGATAGTCCCTATCACACATTCTTTTGAAACTGTGAATGAAATCTACCACTATTGCCTTTATTAGTAAGTTTATGATGAATAATATTTCTTTTTAAATATGTCCCTGATGTATCCTGGTAATATCTGCTGTTTTCAGCCCTCGTGATACAACCTGTTTGTTCCATTCAGATCACTTCACTTCGTAATCCTCAGATGGAGGAAATACGTTCTCACTTCTCTGTGACTCCCCTTAGTCTCCTGACAAGCTGTCTTTGCTTGCCCTATGAAGTTCTATATCATTTTGTTGATAATCATGCCCTCCCTGGTTCCACCTTTCTTTATTCTGGCAAGGTTTAGCGATAGATAAGGACCCATATGGAGATGTGTTTCTGTCTTCATTGCGTTCCTACCTCTAAGATATTCCTTAATCCAGCATAGCACGTTTCATGCTATTCTTGCCTGCTCTTCTAGTTTCCGGCCTCTTGCCTGGAAACTGCCAAGTGCCTATACATGATCCAGAAACATGCGCCTCATTAACCCTTCTCTTTCCTTCTTAATTAGTGTTATGTTATAAAACGCTAGTAGGTTTATGAGGGTCTTCCTTCCCCCTTAACCTGTGCTATCTGTAGTTTAATTCTTCTTGTTTATCATGCTTTCGTTGTTTATGTTCTCCATCGCTTGATTATAGACATCAATGATGCCAAACTTTAACTCAGTGTCACCTGTCTATCCCCATATACATAAATACTGGAAAGACACTTGCCAATGTGCATCACTTCGGGATGTGTCCCTTTTGTCATGACACAGTAAGGCATATACCAAGACTATGTGTCTGACACGTTACATTTGCTAGACAGCTTAGTTATATTATTCCCTGTACTTATAATCCACTCCCCGTGGAGGTTACCTGGAGGTTACCTGGAGGTTATTCCGGGGATCAACGCCCCCGCGGCCCGGTCCATGACCAGGCCTCCCGATGGATCAGGGCCTGATCAACTAGGCTGTTACTGCTGGCCGCACGCAGTCCGACGTACGAGCCACAGCCCGGCTGATCCGGCACTGACTTTAGGTATCTGTCCAGCTCTCTCTTGAAGGCAGCCAGGGGTTTATTGGCAATTCCCCTAATGCTTGATGGGAGGCTGTTGAACAGTTTTGGGCCCCGGACACTTATGGTGTTTTCTCTTAGTGTACCAATGGCGCCCCTACTTTTTATTGGCGGCATTTTGCATCGCCTGCCCAGTCTTTTACTTTCGTAGGGAGTGATTTCTGTGTGCAGATTTGGGACAATTCCTTCCAAGATTTTCCAAGTGTAGATTATGATATATCTCTCCCTCCTGCGTTCCAACGAGTACAAGTCAAGTGCTTCCAAGCGTTCCCAGTAGTTAAGGTGCTTGACTGAACTTATACGTGCAGTAAAGGATCTCTGTACACTCTCTAGATCTGCGATTTCACCTGCTTTGTATGGAGATGTTAATGTACAGCAGTATTCCAGCCTAGAGAGAACAAGTGATTTGAAAAGGATCATCATGGGCTTGGCATCTCTCGTTTTGAAAGTTCTCATTATCCATCCTATCATTTTCTTTGCACGTGCGATCGTGGCACTGTTGTGATCCTTGAAAGTGAGATCCTCAGACATTACTACTCCCAGGTCCCTTACATTATTTTTCCGCTCTATTGTATGGCCGGAGTCAGTAGTATACTCTGTTCTAGTTATTATCTCCTCCAGTTTTCCATAACGGAGTAGTTGGAATTTGTCCTCATTGAACATCATATTGTTTACCGTTGCCCACTGGAAAACTTTGTTTATATCTTCTTGGAGGTTAACCGCGTCCTCAGCAGATGGCAATGGACTGTCAATTCAGTCAAGCTTTCTATCATTCCTGCCTCCTCACAGAGTTCTCTGCCTTTATATAGTTTTGAAGAGTAGGTAAAACGTATACAACAGCTGGGTATCACTATTGATAATTTATTGCTCCATTCTCAGGCTTCAGGTTTGCTTTATCCCAGACTATGGAGATGAACTCTTCTGCAGACTGAGGGACTGACCACCTTCCAAACTACTTCTTGAAGGTTAATGGGCTGATTAAATCATCTTTACTTCGCCACTACTTCTGCTGTCTCCATATTTAGACTCCTCTGTATTTAACTGAAGTAGCTTACTGTATAGGCGAAACGTTTCAATAATAATCGCCAACTGCTACACGAGTGTCTCGCTCATCTCTCTGTCTTTAAGTAATTTGTATTTATTTCTTCTGTGGTTATCTAAAAGTTTTTACTCTGAATTCATTTGTAGCTTTCTTTACTAATTATTACTCCACTTCTTGTCTCACTTCTGATTTTTCTATTTTATTGGTCTTTTGCTCACTTCTTCCGTCCTCTAGTTTCTTCCACTCTCTCTTACTTCTTGTGGGGCTGTACCCACGAGCGTTTCTTTTTTTTATCTGGTATAAATTTACCCCTTTCATCCCGGTATTAAATTGCCTTTTCATTTTTCTTGCCTTAAAAATGAGCAAAGCCATTAATGTGGATTTAGCTTAAAAGGCACACACAATAATAACCCCCCGTTTTGTATAAAATATTTATTACCGTCCCACACTTATGAAGGGTCACCATGCGTCATGTAGCTCTGGCATTTGATTGATGAACTGATCACACTGACTCCAGGCTGAGGGACTGATTATATCGACTCCAGGCTGAGGGACTGATTATATCGACTCCAGGCTGAGGGACTGATTATATCGACTCCAGGCTGAGGGACTGATTATATCGACTCCAGGCTGAGGGACTGATTATATCGACTCCAGGCTGAGGGACTGATTATATCGACTCCAGGCTGAGGGACTGATTATATCGACTCCAGGCTGAGGGACTGATTATATCGACTCCAGGCTGAGGGACTGATTATATCGACTCCAGGCTGAGGGACTGATTATATCGACTCCAGGCTGAGGGACTGATTATATCGACTCCAGGCTGAGGGACTGATTATATCGACTCCAGGCTGAGGGACTGATTATATCGACTCCAGGCTGAGGGACTGATTACATCGACTCCAGGCTGAGGGACTGATTACATCGACTCCAGGCTGAGGGACTGATTACATCGACTCCAGGCTGAGGGACTGATTACATCGACTCCAGGCTGAGGGACTGATTACATCGACTCCAGGCTGAGGGACTGATTATATCGACTCCAGGCTGAGGGACTGATTATATCGACTCCAGGCTGAGGGACTGATTACATCGACTCCAGGCTGAGGGACTGATTACATCGACTCCAGGCTGAGGGACTGATTACATCGACTCCAGGCTGAGGGACTGATTACATCGACTCCAGGCTGAGGGACTGATTACATCGACTCCAGGCTGAGGGACTGATTACATCGACTCCAGGCTGAGGGACTGATTACATCGACTCCAGGCTGAGGGACTGATTACATCGACTCCAGGCTGAGGGACTGATTACATCGACTCCAGGCTGAGGGACTGATTACATCGACTCCAGGCTGAGGGACTGATTACATCGACTCCAGGCTGAGGGACTGATTACATCGACTCCAGGCTGAGGGACTGATTACATCGACTCCAGGCTGAGGGACTGATTACATCGACTCCAGGCTGAGGGACTGATTACATCGACTCCAGGCTGAGGGACTGATTACATCGACTCCAGGCTGAGGGACTGATTACATCGACTCCAGGCTGAGGGACTGATTACATCGACTCCAGGCTGAGGGACTGATTACATCGACTCCAGGCTGAGGGACTGATTACATCGACTCCAGGCTGAGGGACTGATTACATCGACTCCAGGCTGAGGGACTGATTACATCGACGCCAGGCTGAGGGACTGATTACATCGACTCCATGCTGAGGGACTGATTACATCGACTCCAGGCTGAGGGACTGATTACATCGACTCCATGCTGAGGGACTGATTACATCGACTCCATGCTGAGGGACTGATTACATCGACTCCAGGCTGAGGGACTGATTACATCGACTCCCGGCTGAGGGACTGATTACATCGACTCCAGGCTGAGGGACTGATTACATCGACTCCAGGCTGAGGGACTGATTACATCGACTCCAGGCTGAGGGACTGATTACATCGACTCCATGCTGAGGGACTGATTACATCGACTCCAGGCTGAGGGACTGATTACATCGACTCCCGGCTGAGGGACTGATTACATCGACTCCAGGCTGAGGGACTGATTACATCGACTCCAGGCTGAGGGACTGATTACATCGACTCCAGGCTGAGGGACTGATTACATCGACTCCAGGCTGAGGGACTGATTACATCAAACTACTCCTCCTCATCTTCCACCTTTTTCCATACTGAACTGTAGATGCCACTGGCTGGCGAAACGTCTCCTGAATAAAGATGTTGCACAAGTGTCTCATTTATTATCTTTAGCATTTACAGATTTACTCTGGTACCATCACTACGTCAGACGTCAGTCATTAAATAACAAAAAGGCACAATACCGTGACTGGAACGATACACAAATAACCCGCACATAAAAGACAGAAGCTTACGACGACAATGGTCCAAGTCGGACCGAAACGTCGTCGTAAGCTTCTGTCTTTTATGTGCGGGTTATTTGTGTAACGTCAGTCATTCCTCGATGACTCGAATTTGTGTTTACTTTCTCGGCTCACAACCAACGGACCTGGGTTCGATCAAGGGTTACTTACGAATGTCTCACATACTCACAATATAAGAACCTTAGAAAAACAAAAACACTTGCTTAAATGAAATCTGTGTCACTACAGCCAGAACATCATCCTATGCCACATATGTTTCTAAATCAGAAAAATAATAGAAATTTTAGACTGTAAAAAATAAATGAAGAACTATGAACGTATAATCTGTTAAACCCTTGTGTGAAGAAAATGTTTAATGAGATAATTAAAGTCTGGCAGATTGGGAGAATAGTTCTGGCAGTAACTATGTTGTTTTATTGTGTGTTGCCAACGACTCCTGGCAGACTTGATATATAATAGCAAGTGTTTATAAGAAGGTGGAGCCGTTTAAGAGGACGGTTTAGCAATCTGGTAGATGTCTCAAAGGTGCTTTTTCTATTTGCTGTTCAACTGGGAGGCAATATCTCTTTGCCCAAACAGAAAATATAGCATTTATTTTTGTTGAAACGATGTTCATAGTGAAGAAACACTTCCCGATTTTAACCCGCTGTGTAAACAAATAATAAGTATTTTCTACAACCCTAAACTATCACTAATAATATGTGTATAAATCACATCTGAGCATAAAATGTACGTGTTTTATGCAGCATAAAATAACTGATTGGCTAATGAAATGTACAAAATACGTTAGGGACTGCTATGTGCTCATTAACTCACTAGAGTTGCGATAGACATCACAACAAGTTATAAGTAACAAATTTATTTTGTTTTAAATTTAAAGACAGTTTTTCAGATGTAAATAAAACAAGACATGAGACAAACATCAAATCTCATATCTAACAATTTAATTCTATAAGCATTTCCGCCGCAGTATTAACAAAGCATGTAACGACGGTTGTAGATGAATGGTTCAAACAACCGACACGTTGTTAAATTAGACACATGTGCAACTCTTGGGTATCTTTACTGAGGAAACGTTTCGCCACACAGTGGCTTCATCAGTCTATACAAAGGATAAACTTGAAGAACAGGACGAAAATGAGGTAATCAGTCCCTCAACCTTGAGTCGATGTGGTCAGTCCATCAATGTCAAGTCCGTCGACTCAAGGTTGAGGAATGATTACCTCATTCTCCTCCTATTCAAGTTTATCCTTTGTATAGACTGATGAAGCCACTGTGTGGCGAAACGTTTCCTCAATAAAGATACCCAAGAGTTGCACATGTGTCTAATTTAACATGTAACGACGGAAAGAAAGCATCATTCTTAAGGGGATTCGCCGAAGCTGAGTGGGCGTGATAAGCTGTTGCTGAACGCGAAGCATTGTATGTGCGTGCTGTTAGTGAGTGTGGTGAGTGGTGCACTACCTGGAGGGCGACGATGTGTTAGTGGCTGTGTTAGTGATGGTGGCGAGGAGCGTTACCTTCGGCGGCCACTCCCCGTGGACGGCGCTGTAGGCAGTACTGTACCCTGGAGGAAATTCCACTTCCGCCTTTGGAGGACCAGCGTTACCCTGAGGTTTAGTAACTTTACGAGGGGCTTTTTGAGGCTGGGCAGCAGTTTGAGGCTGGACAGCAGTTTGAGGTGCTGCTTGTTGTTGCTGGGCCGATATTTGAGGTGCTTGCTGATACAGGGGCTGTGGACCTTTCTCAAACTGTTCAGCGGGTTGAGGAGCATATTGTGGTTGGATATTCTGTGGAGCATTCTGAGGCTGGGTATCATACTGGGTTGGGGCAGCGTTCTGGGCAGCATACTGAGATGGGGCAATATTCTGGGCAGCATAATGGGGCGGGACAGCATTCTGTGCAGCATACTGGGGCGGGGCAGCATTCTGTGCAGCATACTGGGGCGGGGCAGCAGCCTGGGGAGCATACCGGGGCGGGGCAGCAGCCTGGGGAGCATATTGTTGGGGAAATTTAGACTGAGGACCCGGGCCGCCTTGAGAGAAAGGAGATCCAACTTGATTGAAATTCGGAGGAGGAGAAGTCATGTGGGAGGGTGTTTGGTACTGTTTGCTGAAGACTGGCGGGTGATGAGAGGTGGACGAGGTCTGTTGTGTTGTCTGGTGCTGCATAGACTGCTGCTGTTGAGGCTGAACAGATCCCATCTGCTGTGATCCAGTGTATCGCGTTTCGTAATGCTGTTTCACCTGGTAACTCTGCTTCACCGTTCTCATTTCCGACGAAGCAGAGGTAACCTGCTGCCTCTGCTGTTGCTGATGCTGTTGCGACATCGTCTGCTGGTGGTGCTGCACCTGATCCATGCTGTTGGCCTGTTGGAAAACGTCACACTGATTCCCTGCTCTCTCTCGCCACCACCACAATCGTTAGTGAAAATTAAAATAAGAGGATTTCACCCTTATAAATATTTATATATATTTTTATATGTTTAAATGTGCCTATATGTACATTTATATTGTTTTATAATCTTCAATTAATGTTTACTGGCGTGCATGGATCCACAAAAACACAGCTTCGAAGAAGAAGCAGAAGCAGTAATGAACTTATAGCATGTTATACATAGCCAAGCTTTTAGCTGCAGTGAAGAAGCAATATAGTTGCAAAATGTGCTTCCCGTCACTGCCAAGATCACCATCTACATCAGGTGCGTAATTTCACTGCCAAGGTCACTGCTGTACACCGCTCAGGTCATCCTATGCTCACTACAAATACTAAATTCTTTGTTAAATTTACCAAAGTAATAGCTTCTTTGTGTTCGTAATAAGGTCACATTCTTCGTTTCTTTCCCCGAGCCAAGTAGGTCATTGATTCTATGTACAGGTTTGTTGTTAATATAGTTTTATGTTCTCTGTGAGGACTATCAGATGTTTAATTCTTGAATAATATCAGCTCACATTATTACATGTTCAGTGCTCAAAAATTCATTCTCTCTTTATATATATGCGCAATTTTGAGCACTGTTGTATATTTCCACCTCCAGCTGGAGACACCTCCGCCATTACTGGCTCACAGTTCGGGTATCACCGCCTCTGCAAACTGCCACAGTCTAAAAATTTTGCTTAATAAAACATACGTTTGATATTTTTTTATTAGTGGTATCATCACAATAGCACTTTACTCGACCGCAATCTACGCAGATTTCCCTTACTGTTACGAGTCTAGGCAGCACAGCGATTAAGAATGTCTGTAATGTAGAATCGAAAGGACAAGGTTGATTACCGGGCTGGAAGCAACGACTCAGTAGCTCTCAGTCGAAGGTTGTGGATGGATTCCTGGTGGTTGTTAGTTTATTTTCTAGAGTGCGCGAGGTTTCGAAATGAGGTATACTAGCAGCTCTTAAGCTGTATAAATGAACCAAGATAGAAAAACTGCTCTAAACTTGCAAACTAGCTGAAGCACGATAGCTCTAATGCTGTTTGAACCGTCATAGAAAAACTTCTCTTAACTTCCAAATGAGTTGAAGAATGATAGCAGCTTTTGAGTTGTGTAAATAAACATAGAATAATTTCTCTTAACGTGTAAATGAACAGAGGCAAGATAACGCCTCTCTGGAAATTCAGTTGTTTAAAAAACAATACTGGTGAAGGATGACACGAGGTAGGTACAACAGGTGTGGGCGTGACAGTGAGACGAAGCACAGGTGTGCAGCAGCATTAGCGTAAGCGCGTCACCTGCGGGTAGTTAGCTGGTCTAGGCGGCACAGGTGGGGGAACCTGGTCTTGGGTGGTGGAAGATGCTACCTGGTCTGCTGAATCCTGGTCTTCCTGCTCTGGGCGAGGCGGCCACTCTACCGGGCGCCCTGAGGGAGAGAGAGAGAGAGAGAGAAGAGCTGAGTCACATGTTTACGTCTGCCAAGATGTGTCTGTGACGTTGCCATATATATAATGGTAAGTGTTATGATGTCAGCACCTTCTAAAATCTATCTTTGAAGCCCCATCAACTTTGACCCCACTACTTCAAAGGACCACAATGGAAGTCTGACTTTTTTGGGTCATCCTAGGTTCACTACACATATGCTTCTAATCAATGTAACTATTTATATATACCTGAATAAATTTAATTATTCAATCCCTTCTAAACGAACAAATCCGTCGAGAGACAACGATCGCCCTATTCAGAAGAAAGATTGACTGTCAACTTCTCTCATGCTCAGAAATTTTTTTTTTTTTCCAAATAAATTTGAGAATGTGAACGCCCCATATGACTGAAATTTTAATTATCTAATTAGTTGTCCAAAGAGATTTACTGAAAAAACCATTGTGATAAAAGGAGGTTTTATGAAGTGTTATCAACGAACACTAAAATACAATAAATATGATTCGCTAGTTATAGATTCTCGATGATATTAATTTATCAACAGGAAAACAAAGTTAAACAGATTGCTTTACGAGAGCTTCAATTGAAGCATTAATTGTATTTTTGAAGGGGATGTGCTGCTACAACCTCAGTGGGAATATTCTTTCGTGATCACGAGTATGAAAATACTAACACACTCTCTCTCTCTCTCTCACACACACACACACACACACAGACACACACACACACACAAGAGTTAGAACTCATCTCACCCATATCCTCAAAAACATTCTAAATGAATCGGACACTGGAAAAATATTACATAAAGGAAGGATGCAGAAACAATAAACCAGAGAAGGGAAATGCGCAAGCATGATATATTTCCCTAATAGATTCCAGTGGGACGAGGAACTCGATGATCAGTCTACCCACGAAATGATACAGTCCCATGAAAAAGAAAGGTTTAATTCAGTCAAGAAGAGTTGAAATGGGAAATACAGATAGATTCTTTGGTTTAATTCGTGTTGCAGAAACCAAAGTGATAAGCAAAAGGGAAGCGGGCAGCAGAGGTAGGGATGTATATGCAAGGATGAGAAGGGAGGAAGATGCTGAAGATGGAGGGGAAAGTGCTCACAGAAGATGTTATAAACGTATGGCAAGGAGGAAGAGAACTATAAAATACTACAGAATAAACTCGGGTACCTGCAAGAAATGTACAACGCAGGAATTGAATTTCTTCAGAATCAAGGTGATTAGGCTGTAAACATCAGAAAACAATGAATGGGAAAGGGACAAGGACCTAAATCTTAACAGCGAAGAGCGCACGGAAAGAATAACATCAGTGACATGTGCTAGACTGGTAAATATTAAAAAAAAAACTTCCTCTGGGATCCTCTTCAGCTGAAGAGGATCCCACAATATATTTATATTAACTTATATAATTTATATTCATATACACATACAACAAACACGTTTTCTTGATTATTAAAAGGAGAAGAAAAATCTGCGTCGGTCGGCTTTCGATCTTGCAACAGTAAAACGTTTTTGCTACGAAAAATTGGCAACCTTTTTTTTTTAAAATGAACTATCTTTTATGAACAATTTAAAAAGTACAATTTTACTTTTCTACTCAGACCACTTTTGTTAGTTTCATTCTGACTCGCCGGTGGAAGGCAGGATTAAATTTACTCTGAAAAAGGTAAAAGAAAAAAAAACGCGAGGGAATTCTGTAATGAAAGAATTAAATTCTTTTCTTTTCCTCTCACAAAACGAAGAGAAATTTGGTCATATTTTGTTTTATCAACATCCGAAACTATTACATTCAGGTACATATATTACTAAAAATGTCTCGCTATTTTTTTTAAACTGAAGGAATTTTATCATCAGATTTTGTAGTATTAAATCACAGATTTTATCCAAAGCAAAACGAATCTCAAGTGGATTACGAGTATTTCTCAATATATAAATACTGTAAATAAATTAATAAATAAATAAATTCACAGTCAGTGATGTAGCTTATTTCAGTTAAGGTCCTGTTGCAGAATGTGACCCACAATAGTCAACTAGTCCTCAGGTACCTATGTACTGGTAGGTGAACAGGGGTCAGCAGGTGCAAGAAAAACCATGGGTCTTGTGGTGACTTCGAAATCGTAATTACACGATTGCAAAGAATCACAGAGTGAGGATTGAACCCATGACAGGCGAGTCCTAAAACACGCTGACATCCGAGTTAAAGAACTCGCCTGCCATGGGTTCAAGGCCCCCCTCCTCCCCATTAATGTTCTGTGATTTTTGGTGTTGGTTGTTAGACATAAGCTACAAGAGTGATGAAGCCGATCTCAGAGCATCACCGTTTAGGAGAGTGACTTGATACTGATGAAGGACTCTTAACTCAAGGATTTTAAAACTATCGTCTCCTCCCTGGATCAAGCAACCCTCTCCCCACACACACCCAGAGTGAATTATAGAAGAGAGTCGGTGGTGTTGACGAGGTATGGTGCAGCAGCAACCAACCTTCGTGTTGAGCCAAGGAAACCCACAGTATTGCAGTTTATCTTTCTTCTCAACACCGAGACAGCTACTGTAAGCAAGGCTAACGCCCACGCAACACTACATTTCACACGCTTTCGCCCGCCCACCGCTCTATAGTGGGCGTGAGGCCGCCCACACGCACCCAGCAACCTCCCACTACTGTGGATGTAGAGTGGCCCACATAATCAATAACTGTAAGATGTTTAGGAAGGCAGGTGTCGACGTCTCAACACACACACACACACGCATTTATATTATACTTTAAACAATATCTAACATTCACACTGGATATATACACTCAGAGATGGATTCACCTAGTTGAGGTTGCAGGGGTCGAGTCCTAGCTCCTGGCCCCGCCTCTTCACTGGTCGCTACTAGGTCAATCTCCCTGAACCGTGTGCTAGTTGTACCCACCTAGTTGAGGTGTATGTGTGTGTGTGCGTGTGTGTGTGTGTGTATTCACCTAATTGTGATTGCAGAGGTCGAAACTCAGCTCCTGGCCCCGCCTGTGTGTGTATGTGTGTATGCTGAGAGTCTGCTTTAATCTCCAAATCCCTAAAATTGGGATTAATTACTGATAAATGGTGGAGAGGCGGCATGCAGCAGCATTACTGACTCAGCCAATCAACACTCAAACATTCTTCTTTACTTCCGTGTCACTGCCTCTGACACTGGCACTCGCACATTTACACAAACATGTGCAAACACAGCAATTTTAAGAACAAATGTATCTACAAGCTTAGCAGCAATAATTATTACATTAAAAAGAGTAATATTTCCTCTGTGAAGAGGCAACGAGTAGACAGATGTGAAGCTTGTATTGTTTACCCGGATCTGATGCAGCTAAGGCTGAGGCTGTCTTCACATAGTCACCCATCCAGTTTCTGGCCACACACAACCGTGTTTACCTTGGCTGACGGAGTGAGGTGCTCACACAACCGAACTACCACACGAGTGTATGGTAACTAAGCTGATGACGGCTGAGCCAGCTTCGTGTGTCATCTTTATCAGTTGCGTTAGCTTTTCAATAACTCAAGTGGCTGTCACATGTGTTAGAGATGAGTGCATGCCATGTAGCTCCTCTCTACGGTGGTGTGTCCTCAATGTTCTGGCAGAAATAACGTGTCCCACTTATTCAAGAGAGGTATAACTGTGTGTTAGTTACCATTTTGTCCTAGGCACATGTCGATTAAACACTAGGCCTGTTGTATATGCGTGCATGTGTGCGTGTGTGTGAATAGAATTAAACAGCGCGTTTAAAATAATTCAACTCTGGACAAAAAAATCTAAATTTAAAAGTTTTGCTTAGGTGGACCTCAGATGTAAGTCAAATAATCAGTTTGTCTTTCCTAATTACTTTCCGAGAAGTGTAGAAGTGTTTATATTACATACACTTCTGCACATAAGTATAACAAAGAGTAGCCCACATCACTCATTTTGTTGCAAGGTAACAATTTCTTCATGTCTGACGCTCACTGAGGAAATTAGGTAACGTGGAAAGCAGCTGGATCTCAACAAGTATTAACTCACCTGGGTCAATACACACACTCGTTCACCAGAGTGACGACACCTGTTTCTTTATTTAGCATCAATGAGAAAATCTGTGTCGAAAGAAGTATGTCAGCGGCCTGTGTGACTGGGCACACCTCCCCTTAGGTAAACTATTTCACTTTTCTTTCCCATCCTCTTCTTTCCTCTCCCCACCTTCTTCATTCCCTTCCTATCCTCACGTCTTCATCCCTCCCCTCCGTATCATCTCTTTCGACCTCACTCCATGATTTCAGTACAGCGACGAGATTCGAACTTGTAATCCGAATTTTATATCGTACAATGCTCCTCCTGTACTATTTGTAATTTCAAGACAATCTGAAACTTCATTCTTATACACCGGCTAATCTAAGGTTACCAGTCAAACACTTAACCACACCACTGTGAGTCATAAGTGATACACCAACCAAGAAATTCGTTCATCATTAGAGGTTGGTGATAGTCATGTCTATGACACTTTCACTGGCTCTTACAGAGACCATCAGACCCCGCCAGCAAGCAGTGTCCCCTCTACGAATTACCTGATTGACAAACAACAATTGCAAATGTGAAATTAATAAGGAGAATAAAAGACAGAGGTGAAAAAGATGCATGAAAACGTACAGAGTTGGTCAGACAAGTGACTACTGAAATTTAAGTCAAGTTCAAGGCAATGAAAATGAGGAAAGAGAAGAGAAGACCAGAATAAAAGTAGAGAGTAGGGGCACAGAGGCTAAACAGTTTTCTGGGTAGATTCAGTGCCGTGTATATAACCGAGGTGCAACTATGCAACTGGCACTTAAGATAAGCTTCAGAAGCAGCAACGAAGAACGAAGAACGTTTAACACGTTTGTTAAATCTTGACAACCAAAGAACTGTAGATTTTTTTTTTTATTTGCGACACATGTTAGCCCTATCACGACTAATATATCACCAGCGTGGAACCTAAAAGTGATCAGCCATACCCATCAAACAGAGAAATTGCAGAGGCTTGGAACGAGGCTGGTTCAAGAGTAGAGATGTATCGGATGTGAAAATTTAGGTATGTGCGGATGCAGATGCATATTTGGATATGTGTATGCAGTAGAATGCGGATGCGGATGCGGATGCGGATATCCGATACATCTCTATCCCAGAGCTAGACGGATATCCATAGGAAGTAACTACAAGAACTGAACTTAATGACAAGACAGAATAGAAGAACCAGGAAAGACATGATTACGACGTGCAAAGTGCTCAGATGTTTTTATCGGGCAGACAAGGAAAGACAGTTCTAGTGATTACCTGTAGGCTACCTGTAGTTGTTTCCGGAGGCCATTGCCCCTGCACCTCGGTCCCAGACCAGGCCTCCTAGTTGCTGGCTTGATTGATCAAGCTGACCAAACCACAGAACGGGTGGGGTTTGAATCCAAGGCGAGTGAGTGCTAGAACTCCACCCGCTCAGTGGTTTGTAATCGTATTATTACAATTTCGTGAGTCGATCAAGCTGTTGGTACCCACCGCCGGCAGTCCAATGTATGCACCACAACCCAAGTGATCAGGAACAGTTTTGAGGAATTTGTCGAGTTCCCTCTTGACAAGAGCTAGGGGTATGTTGGTATTTTCCATTCTACATGAAGAGAGGGTGTTGAAGAGTCGTGGTCCCTTTACACTTACTCAGTACTCTAATCGCTTCCTTGTTTTTCATAGAAGGTATCTTGCTCCACAGGGCAATTCTTTTGTTATCATGTGTAGTGTTTTCGGTGCGAGGGTTTTGGAAAAGAGAATAAATGTGCATACATAGAAAAAACTGGAATGGGTCACAGAGACGTAAGAAAACATGTTTTCAACCTTTGATTGGTTAGAGAGAGAAACGACTTGGATGAAATAAATTTGAGACAGAATCCATGCACAGCTTTAAGATTGTTTGTGATAGGATTTTTGAGGTTTGGAGTGAATCTAGTCGCGGCAAAGCAAAGAAGTGGGGCCCAGAGCTGAGTCTCAACTCCAGCAACCACAACACTATCATTGCAAGTAAAGGACACACATACATAAAGAAAAAAAATAATATATATATATATATATATATATATATATATATATATATATATATATATATATATATATATATATATATATATATATATATATATATATATAATCAGATTTTTAAAGTTTTGTTAAATACGGAAGAAGCTTTGAAATAATTTAAAAAAAAAATCTCACACTGAATAACATTTTGATAATTTTCACAGTGGTTGTTTTCATGGAAGTTTATCCATGAAGAGAACCGCAGGAACCAAGGAACCAGGAACCAGGAACCAAGTGATCAAGTGGGGGAGAGTTTGTCAACAACACCTTCTGGGTCACAGAAGCCAAAACTCTCCCGAAGTCGCACCTGTCACAGACACCGTCGGCTGGTGAACCGAGCGAGTAAATCCTTGCTTTCGGAACTGTAATCTCACCTTGAGTTTCGGGGCAGCTTTCGTGAGGAAGAGCGGCGAGTGTGTGAGCTTGACGCTCTGGGTGGGTCCTGGCCTGTATAGTGTGCGTCTGGGAGACCCACCCACATCACCAGTTGCTCTCCCATTCCTCCCACCCACCCACCCAGCACTTCCCCTTCCTCGTGACATCACCAGCTGGGTAGATGCCCACTTTTCTGACAACTATTTATAGTGCTGCCCCTACTCCAACAGTGCCCAGCCGCGTTAAGCATACCTCCCACTTCCAGATTCTCACACACTGCCTCAATTTATGGCATTTCCCTGCGTACCTTTTCTGTATTTCCCATAATATGCGAAATGATAATGATCTAAGATCGACAGAAACGTCTTTTAGTTACATCCACAATTTGTCTGTTAGTTTTAGATTGTTTATTTTACCTAATGTAAAAAGTGATATTTATTGAGCCAAAGAATTGAAAACTTGCAATAAAAAATGATTTTGAACATTTAGTGTACACTACTACTAGTACTACTACTACTACTACTGTTACTACTACTACTACTACGATTACTGCAATACTGCTGCAATAATAATAAACACGAACTCTAAGTCAACAGAACCGATGAGAATATAGGTGACACAGCATACAAGAACGTCAACCATGAATCCTCAGCAATTTACGTCACACCGGAATTACTAACGACATACCAGAGTGAGCCGGATTCCTCCCGACGTGGTACCGAAGGAATGATCATGGTAGTCTTGCTGTTGTGTTGACAGATGTGTGCTAAGTGGTGTGAGGCAACACCGTTACTCTTGTAAAGGTTTACTTTTCAAGGCTCTTAACACCGTCCCAGGAAATAGATCTAGTGGCGTAGCAGCATCATATCGGGCACTTTCCTTCAGTTAAAACTTATTTAACCAAGTGCTAAATACTAGTCTGACTAGCCAGGAACTCTTTGCCACATTTCAACTAATTTAGGCTTGTAGGATTAACGCCCCCGTATCACGGTCTCAGACTAAAAACCACTGTTGTAGGCTCTGTCAGTCAGGTTGTTGGGGCTAGTTACAAGCATTTATGCGTATCAGTCCTATAAATAAACATGGGAACTAAGTTACTGTTGACGCTGCTGTTGATGCAGTATCAAGGTAACTATACTGGAGTACCAAGGAAAAAGAGGTAACAGAGAACTTGGAGGTCCACACCGAGGCTGTCTGTTGAGACGAATTATCAGCTTCTGTCTTAATTAGGAACTATCGTGTACTATCTAGATGTATTAGTCAAGGTGCTAAAAGCAGTGAGGAGGTGAAACCACATTAAAAATGTGGTCAAACATTCACACACAGGTCAAACGCTGCCTCGAGGCACCATCACCACGCCATAAGCATTATTTTAACACCTGTCATTTAAATCGCAACTCATTGTTATGAAGATAAATTATGTCTGGCAGTATGTGAGTGTGGTATATATATATATATATATATATATATATATATATATATATATATATATATATATATATATATATATATATATATATATATATATATATATATATATATATATATATATATATATATAATTGTAACTATATAAAATAAAACAGTGAATATCGTGATTCTACAAAGCTATTTTGGTTTCTGCGCTGCTCCATACATAGATATTTTCTTACCAGCTTCAGAATATCTGTTCTTAAAATACGTTGTTCTGATTATTTATGATAGTAAGGGTCGGTCTGTTTCACAAGAGTAATGCTTTTGTTGCAACTGTTGACACAAGCAAGTGTGGTGGCAAGTCGATCTGTGTCTCCTCACCGCCCACCTTGAGGAAGATGCCTCCTGGTTGTCCTGAAGAGGTTGACCACACTCACACACTGCCAGACATAATTTATCTTCATAACAATGAGTTGCGATTTAAATGACAGGTGTTAAAATAATGCTTATGGCATGGTGATGGTGCCTCGAAGCAGCGTTTGACCTGTGTGTGAATGTTTGACCATATTTTTAATGTGGTTTCACCTCCTCACTGCTTTTACCTCCTTGACTAATGCATCTAGATAGTACACGATAGTTCCTAATTTAGACAGAAGTTGATAATTCGTCTCAAAATATATAAACCGGAAACATTATCTTTGTTTGGTAAACAAACAACTTCACCACTTGTTGATAAAAAAAAAACTAAGAGCATAAATCTATTTTCTAATGTAACCTCGTGATGGATGATGAGTGGACGACAAACACACACACACACACACACACACACACACACACACACACACATGTAAGCACGCAATCATTCAGGCACACACGCAATCGTGTGCGTTCTCCCTTTCTTCAGAAATATAATCCGAATAACCTCTGTAGAGAATGTTAGTTTAAAAAATTTAAAACTACTGTAGTTTTGGAAATCTGATCAGAGCCACATGAGGCCCATCTTGGAGTAATCAGCACTAGGTTGTTTGCGGATAATGCCAATAAAATTATACTTCAAATAGGAAAGGAAGATTATTGCGAGGGAAAAAAATATTTAAGATTGAGATAACTGACATGCGATTAATTTGATCTAATTTCAGGAACACCTGATGAAGACCTTTGGATGATTCAGTTTTTCAGCTTCACAACACAGGTGTCAACTTTTCCACGTACCTGTACACTATTATCAAGAACACGTTAGTCCCTAAACTAGAAATTAAATAAAGCCAGCTGTGTATACACAGTGAGAGATACGCTCCTCTCGGTGTATATACACCGAGAGGAATGTATATACACTGAGTGATACAAAACTTCCGTCTATATACATCAAGAGATATAAACCACTATGCACCACACAGAGATACACATCTCTCGGTATACACAGTCTTCGTTTATATTTGGTTCGTTAATTGGACTAAAGTCCTATAAGCTACAGTACAAGAGTCATTAAGACAGCATGTCACCTCCTCACCACCAGTCACAATACTTTAATCCATTTCAAAGAAATTAAACTCATAATATATACATACTGGGGGTTATACATTAATATAACAAATTCTTACCAGTACATAATAAACATACATTAATTAGAAACCCTGATGCTTTGTTGCTAGAGTTTAAAATAACTTTTAAAAAACGTGACTGCAAGAAATGCAGAAATTTATATAGGTTTGATCAAAATTGGAAACTGTGCCGATGGTATGGAGTTCACAGTTTAAAAATATAGTTAAAATAAAATACGATCAAAGATATGTGAGCAAAAGGATTCCGGGAAATCATTGGAATATATTTATTCACAAATAGAGTGGGTGGTGAACCGAATTTTGTCAGAGGAAAAATGTGTGCGTGACGAAATCACTGGAAAGATATATAAAAAAAAGGGGGAAGTTTTTTAGACAGAAGAAGCCATGCTGAGCAGGCGAAACGTTCCGATAAGACAGTCAACTGTTGCATATGTCTTGCTCGTTATGTTTGTGGTAAATTTATTTTGAGCCAGGAGCTGACCAAGGAAGCACAATTGGATATACAGATACAAAATTCAAGCTCGCGCGAGCACATACACACACCAGGGGCCAGAAGCTGAGTCTCGATCCCTGCAACCACAATTAGGTGAGTACACACACACACATACAGGTTGATTTCCCTTAACCTCTCCTCCTACGAGGAAAGGTTAAGGGAAATCAACCTGACGACATTGGAGGACAGGAGAGATAGGGGGGACATGATAACGACATACAAAATACTGAGAGGAATTGACAAGGTGGACAAAGACAGGATGTTCCAGAGATTGGACACAGTAACAAGGGGACACAGTTGGGGGTTGAAGACACAGATGAATCATAGGGATGTTAGGAAGTATTTCTTCAGCCACAGAGTAGTCAGTAAGTGGAATAGTTTGGGAAGCGATGTAGTGGAGGCAGGATCCATACAAAGCTTTAAGCAGAGGTATGATAAAGCTCACGGTTCAGGGAGAGTGACCTAGTAGCGATCAGTGAAGAGGCGGGGCCAGAAGCTCGGAATCGACCCCTGTAACTTCAACTAGGTGAGTACAACTAGGTGAGTACACACACTCACACTCACACTCACACTCACACTCACACACTCACACTCACACTCACACACTCACACTCACACATGAACACATACTCACATATGGTTGTTTATATAATTTTGCTTATTGAAAACAAGAACACTGATTTGAGTAAGAAGGTGTAATGCAGAGAGACATGTTTGTCAAGAAACTGAAACCGACACGGAGGATATGAGATGACTTCAGGAAACTACTGCAAGGCTTGAACAATGTGCAAAAAAAGACCGAGCAAGTGGCTGTTGGATTTCAATTCTCGTAAGTAGATGAGATGGAAACTAGGAAGAAGAGGCTGGATGCAAATACCATTTAGTGGAAACACAAGTCAAAGAGAGAGGAAAAAAGGACATGAGGTCACACACATACCCTGACCATTACACCAGAAAAGAATTATATAGAACTCTGTAAAAATTCTAGAGACTGAGTCACCAGCATTGAGCCTCCGTCTAGTAGAGTGCATGAAGCAGCGAGTCAGATATTTATCACTAGAATGATCACTAATATTAAATATATGAAATACAAGATATGGTTAAAAAGACTATGACACTGGAGAAGAGGATATTAAAAACAGATATGGTCATAACATACAAGATACTCAGGAGTAAAGGGCAGCCTACAGGAAAGGAAATAAAGAGTGAATATTTCGACTTCAAACTGGAGTTCTCATTGGCAGTCAGGAGTTAAAATACACTCTCATTTCCATTATTGTTTTTCCTGTCTACTTGTGGTATAAACTTCACTATCCACAAGTTTTCGTTACACTTTTATCATCATCATACTCTGGAGTACTTAAAAGTGGATGAACGTAGATTGAAGAAGAGTAGAAGGACATGTCTTCGGTATAAGAATAGCGAGGAAATGGATGCATGCAGAGAGGCAGACTCTATACAAATACATTTTTTGGTGTTCCTTCCCGGCGGGAAATATTCTTACCAGCTTTTCTTTTGACGTGAGGAATGTGTACACGAGGCAGCCACGCCATGTATGACTGGTGGTTTTTCTTTTATTTAGCCATATTATATACACCAGTATTGTGCTACTACACAACTTTTAAGTGATAATTATATAATGATAGCATAAACCAAGCTGTGTTCTCCATGTAATCCATCACACAAGATGGGTCACTAACACAGTGTTGAAATCTGTCAGCTTGAGCTGGGAGATTTCTGCAGTGTAACGAGGATAACGTCAAATTAACGTCAGCTACAAGAGAGAGAAAATAAAAATGCCTGATGACGTACACTATCAATAAGAATATTAGGAGAGAAGTGAATAGTGAAACTAAATGTCATAGAAATGTAGTTAGGAACCTGAGTAGATCTATTACTATGATAAAATGAGCGTATTTAAGTACGTTCATGAACAACTAGCAATGTGAACCGACTGACTGACAATACAGTAGCCAGGCTTAGGCTTGATTACACACAGATGATACGGGCGATGATCAAAATAAATGCCAAGTATGTGGTCAGTCCTATGGTCTTGAACGCTGTGTGTTTAATTGTGATTCGTCAAGGTATCTCATTAATTAAAATAAGATATCAGACACAGTAAGCAAATTTCTTAAATGTTCTTGCAACAGATAAGTCAGTTGCAGATGTAAATCCAGGAATATTCCAGCTAACCCCTTTTTGGGACCTAATTTCTAGGGCTTTTGTGAATCCAAATGGTTTTGCGCTATCATCCACAGGATGGTTATTGGGTACACAATAAACTAGCCGCTTCAGAAGCAAAATCTAAATCTAATTTCGAGGGAGGGAGAAGGGAGAGGAGGAAGGGTTCTGGGGAGGAGGAAGGGTTCTGGGGAGGGGGAAGGGTTCTGAGGATGAAGGGCTCTGAGGATGAAGGGCTCTGAGGATGAAAGGCTCTGAGGATGAAAGGCTCTGAGGATGAAAGGCTCTGAGGATGAAAGGCTCTGAGGATGAAGGGCTCTGAGAATGAAGGGTTCTGAGGATTATGAAGGGAGCGAAGTTGGCTACAGGATATTACTATAATTATAATCCTGGGAAAGCTCTACGCCCGTATGGGTCATATATCGCTTTGGGAATAGAAGGAACTCAGGTTTAATCCAATGAAAGGAAGTTCAGCTCGACTCATTCAGCACTTCAAATAATTATTCATATTTGAGTCTGTCAAAGTCATGCAGTTTCTTCACAGAAGTTCTTCATGAGTTATGGAACGAGCCTGGAAGTTTTTTTCCTATACTCTCTCCAGTATATCTCTATTTTATGTAATATGGAGACCAAAACTGGACTGCATACTGAAGACGCGGCCTAACAGGTGCAGGACTATCAATATGATGAGTAGTGTTTTCTGTTGGATGTGTTTTATTGTGCATTTTATTTCTCTGTGTTGAAGACAGACAGACAGAAATGAACGGTTATATATATAGAGAATGATGAATGGGAAATTCCTGTGGTGAAAGGGGTGGGTAAAACATTTTACAAAAACGAAGCTGGAGAAGGGGAAAAGAGGGGAGAGTATATTTTTATTTTATTAGAGATCTGATAATAACCTAGTGGGCATGTAATTTGCTCCAGTCCATCAACACTGAAATGTTGATAAATACTGGCATTCTGCCAAGGTATTACTATATTATTTCTGTAAACTTATTGGCACATTAGCACTGAATACAGTCAGGTAGCACCCGTGAATCTATTTTAACTGTTTGATGGTTATAAACAAGAAAGGCAAAAGTATGTAAACAATATATTAAAGAACCTTGATTGTCATAACGTTTCGCTTACTTTACAGTTTTTTCATGTCAATAACTTGTTAAATACCTGTCCTGAAACGTAGCTAAACATAATCGTTACTTAGTGTAGTCGTACCTATACCTGTAACCGTGCGTCTCTACATCCACCAGTAGCAGGTTTCAGGATTCTTGCACCTATGTTTTCCCTGCCTTGGAATCGAACCTGGGACATGGGGTTGCCAACCGAACTGTGACACCAGCAAGCCGCAAGTCAGCCCCGGTCAGGAGGGGATGTTCATGGAAGAGCAGGAATTAGAAGGAAAGAAATGAGCAGCTGGGAATGACGAGGGGAAATAGGCAGATATGTAAGCAGAGGGAAAGTCATCTGCTGCCATCCTGGTGACGTATCATATATACATTATATATATATATATATATATATATATATATATATATATATATATATATATATATATATATATATATATATATATATATATATATATATATATATATATATATATATATATATATATATATATATATATATATATATATATATATATATATATATATATATATATATATATATATATATTATATATATATATATATATATATTATATATATATATATATATATATATATATATATATATATATATATATATATATATATATATATATATATATATGTATATATTTTTATTATTATTATCACACTGGCCGATTCCCACGAAGGCAGGGTGGCCCGAAAAAGAAAAACTTTCACCATCATTCACTCCATCACTATCTTGCCAGAAGGGTGCTTTACACTACAGTTTTTAAACTGCAACATTAACATCCCTCCTTCAGAGTGCAGGCACTGTACTTCCCACCTCCAGGACTCAAGTCCGGCCTGCCGGTTTCCCTGAACCCCTTCATAAATGTTACTTTGCTCACACTCCAACAGCACGTCAAGTATTAAAAACTATTTGTCTCCATTTACTCCTATCAAACACGCTCACGCATGCTTGCTGGAAGTCAAAGCCCATCGCACACAAAACCTCCTTTACCCCCTCCCTCCAACCTTTCCTAGGCCGACCTCTACCCCGCCTTCCTTCCACTACAGACTGATACACTCTTGAAGTCATTCTGTTTCGCTCCAGTCTCTCTACATGTCCGAACCACCTCAACAACCCTTCCTCAGCCCTCTGGACAACAGTTTCGGCAATCCCGCACCTCCTCCTAACTTCCAAACTACGAATTCTCTGCATTATGTTCACACCACACATTGCTCTCAGACACTGCCTCCAGCCTTCTCCTCGCTGCAACATTCATCACTCATGCTTCAAACCCATACAGGAACGTTGGTAAAACTATACGCTCATACATTCCCCTCTTTGCTTCCAAGGACAAAGTTCTTTGTCTCCACAGACTCCTAAGTGCACCACTCACCCTTTTCCCCTCATCAATTCTATGATTCACCTCATCTTTCATAGACCCATCCGCCGACACGTCCACTCCCAAATATCTGAATACATTTACCTCCTCCATGCTCTCTCCCTCCAATCTGATATCCAATCTTTCATTACCTAATCTTTTTGTTATCCTCATAACCTTACTCTTTCCTGTAGTCGCTTTCAATTTTCTTCTTTTACATACCCTACCAAATTCCTCCACCAACCTCTGCAACTTCTCTTCAGAATCTCCCAAGAACACAGTGTCATCAGCAAAGAGCAACTGTGACAACTCCCACTTTATGTGTTATTCTTTATCTTTTAACTCCACACCTCTAATATATATATATATATATATATATATATATATATATATATATATATATATATATATATATATATATATATATATATATATATATATATATATACTTACTCCTGCTGCCCCCGTTCACCTAGCATTAAGTATGTACTCGGGTATTAGTCGACTGTTGTGAGTCGCATCCTGGAGGAGAAGATTAACAGATCCAGTGGGAATAAGAGTCGTCGTTGATGCATTGTATCGGGTTATCATGGGTGACTAACCCTCCCCCGGGTTAAAAATCCCAACACCATTTTATTTTATCTTATTCTATCGAACGAGACTGTGACGACTTGAACAGGATATACAGCAAAAAAATGCTATGGAATATTACACTTTGGTTGTTGTGTCACTCTTGCTGCTGTCAGCACTCAACAAAAATGTCAGGGCAAAAAAAATGCTAAACTCTGCCTGAGGGAACCGGCAGAAAAATATTTGACAAAAATATTCAAGAAGGAGAGGAGAACGAGGACAAGATGAAGAGTGAGAATAATAAGAAGTTCGACCGTAGAATTTAAAAATTGTGATTAAATTGCCTGAGGTTGGAACAGGGAATCAAAGAGATCAAGGAGAGAGAGAGAGATGGAGGGTGAGAGAGGAGAGAGAGAGGAGAGAGAGAGATGGTGGGGGAGAGAGAGAGGAGAGAGAGGAGGGAGAGAGAGAGAGGAAAGCGAGAGATGGAGGGGGAGAGAGAGATGGAGGGGGAGAGAGAGATGGAGAAAGAGATGGAGGGAGGGAGGGAGAGAGAGAGAGAGAGAAATTTTTTCGCATAGATCAATTTTACAGCCCAAGAGCTGTTGACCAACCTCAGCTCCTCTCAAAGCCTAGTCCTAAGGTGCACAAACCCCTTCCCCAGGATGCGACCCACAACAGTCGACTGACACACAGGTACCTATTTACTGTTAGGTGACTAGGAGCAGCAGGTGTAAGGAAGCATGCTCAACATTTCCACCCGGCCGGGGATCGTACCCTCTTTATATTCTAAGATGTATATAAATCTTCATGATTTTTTTCTCAATGTATATAACATTTCTCAATGGATATAAATATCCACACTGATTCTATATGTTTTAAAACAGGAGGTTTTTAATGCATGGCTGCCAATGGCACCATTTACTGTGAGGTTGCCAATAAGAAAGTATTGTGAGAGTTGTCAACAAGGTCATTTACTGTAAGAGTTGCATAAGAACATAAGAACATAAGAAAGAAGGAACACTGCAACAGGCCTACTGACCCAAGAGGAGCAGGTCCATGTTTTACCCCCCGGATTAGACCAATGACCCACCCCCCGGATTATCCCAATGATCCACCCAGCCTGGTCATCTCCACTCAAGGATGGAGCACTGCACCAGACCCAGCAGCACAAGCTAGTCAGGTCCAACTCACACCCACCCACAACCACTCATGTATTTATCTAACCTATTTTTAAAACTACACAACGTTTTAGCCTCAATAACTGTACTTGGGAGTTTGTTCCACTCATCCACAACTCTATTACCAAACCAGTGCTTTCCTATATCCTTCCTGAATCTGAATTTTTCCAACTTGAAACCATTGCTGCGAGTCCTGTCTTGGCTGGAAATTTTCAGCACGCTATTTACATCCCCTTTATTTATTCCTGTTTTCCATTTATACACCTCGATCATATCCCCCCTAATTCTACGCCTTTCGAGAGAGTGCAGATTCAGGGCCCTCAGTCTATCCTCATAGGGAAGATTTCTGATACATGGGATCAACTTTGTCATCCTCCTTTGTACGTTTTCCAGAGCATTTATATCCATTCTGTAATACGGTGACCAGAACTGAGCAGCATAGTCTAAATGAGGCCTAACCAAGGATATATAGAGTTGAAGAACAACCTGAGGACTTCTATTATTTATACTTCTAGATATGAACCCAAGAATTCTGTTAGCTTTATTGCGAACACTAATGCACTGTTGTCTTGGTTTTAGATTACTGCTAACCAGAACTCCTAAATCCTTTTCGCAATCAGTAGTATTAAGATCTACATTATTTAGTTTATATGTGGCATGGTTATTTAACTGTCCAACATTTAGAACTTTGCATTTGTCAATATTAAACTGCATCTGCCACTTTTCCGACCATTGCGTCAGTCTATTCAAATCATCCTGGAGTGCTCTAATGTCTTCATTAGAATGAACTGGACTGCCTATTTTGGTGTCATCAGCAAATTTGCTTATGTCGCTATTTA
>NC_091320.1:38543689-38571189 GCF_038502225.1 Cherax quadricarinatus | reverse complement strand
ACTTTTGTATTAACCCGAATCCCAGGACAAACACATATACAATAAAGATATCCTACAAGTGTTTGTCTTTTCATCCGCAGTGTGATGAGTTACGTCACCTGACGGATGTATCCAGAACAGACGTCGTTGTCTACAATCTATCATGACATGTCTAAGCAATACATTTGTGCTAATCAATGGAAGCCTTTGCAAGTCAAAAGCTTTGAGAAAAGTAATTTTACAGGGCACGGCTGTCAGTTTACTTCTCACATCATACTGCACCAGACGTCACCATTTGTGACTTCCATCCCACGATGTAGTCACGTGCGTAGTTTATATTTTTCAGCAGTTTATACAACAGAGAATATTGAATATTGGACTCGAACATTCAGATATGGAGTAAAAAAATGTTGCCAGACTTTGTGCTTTTGGTCTGTAGAAAATATGCAGATAAAACTGCCGCAGGAGTCGAGTGCTGGCTTCTTGTGTCTCGGAGTTTAATGTCAGTCACATCCTTGTGTGATGGTAGTGGGGAAGACTGCAAGGTGCACACTGTGCACACACACTAATGTACGCTCTTAGCCATCACAGCATAAACTCTAACATAAGAAGCAAAGGCTTGGCTTTCTCTCTCTCACTCTCTCTCTCTCTCTCTCTCTCTCTCTCTCTCTCTCTCTCTCTCTCTCTCTCTCTCTCTCTCTCTCTCTCTCTCTCTCTCGGTCTTGCTTCCGTCAGATACAAGGAGTTGTTTACCTCAGTTGATATAATGCCTCTGGTACCGTGTATTGGTTGCGGGTGAATTTTACTGACTTATCTAATCATTCCTGCAACTTTTCAAAGTCTTATAAGGCTGAAGAAGTGTTTCCTGCCTTACCTCTGGCTTAACTGTATTTTCATCTTTCAAATTTGCATCCTCAGCCCAGTGCCTTGCATTTTAGTCCTTCTTACTTCACACTGGTTGTCTTCAAGAAGGCGCTGGACAGGCACCAAAAGTCAGTACCTGACCAGCCGGGCTGTGGTTCGTACGTCGGTTTGCGGTCGACCAGCAGTAACAGCCTGGTTTGATCAGGCCCTGATCCACCACAAGGCTTGGTCTCAAACCGAGCCGCTGGGGCGTTGGCCCCCGAAACCCTTTCCAGGTATACTCCAGATATCTTGTACGTCGCAATTATATCTCTCCTGAGCTTTCTCTCATTGTAGGTCACCTTCAATTCTAGCACTAGTCTCTTACAATCCTCTGGATTTTGTCAAGATCATTCTAGACCAGTGTGTGTGTGTGTGTGTGTGTGTGTGTGTGTGTGTGTGTGTGTGTGTGTGTGTGTGTGTGTGTGTGTGTGTGTGTGTGTGTGTGTGTACTCCCCTAGTTGAGGTTGCAGGGGTCGAGTCCTAGCTCCTGGCCCCGCCTCTTTACTGAGTGCTACTAGGTCCTCTCTCTCACTGCTCCATGAGCTTTGTCTCCCCTGATCCTCCTGTCCTCCATTGTCGTCAGGCCTATTTCCCTTAACCTTTCTTCATAGGACATTCCCTTTAGCTCTGGAACTAACCTTGTCGCAACCCTTTGCACTTTCTCTAATTTCTTGACGTGCTTGATCAAGTGCGGGTTCCAAGTGTGTGTGTGTACTCACCTAGTTGTACTCACCTAGTTGAGGTTGCGGGGGTCGAGTCCGAGCTCCTGGCCCCGCCTCTTCACTGATCGCTACTAGGTCACTCTCCCTGAGCCGTGAGCTTTATCATACCTCTGCTTAAAGCTATGTATGGATCCTGCCTCCACTACATCGCTTCCCAAACTATTCCACTTACTGACTACTCTGTGGCTGAAGAAATACTTCCTAACATCCCTGTGATTCATCTGTGTCTTCAGCTTCCAACTGTGTCCCCTTGTTACTGTGTCCAATCTCTGGAACATCCTGTCTTTGTGTGTATGTGTATGTGTGCCTGGGTATGTGTATGTGTGTCTAGGTATGTGTGTGTGTGTCAGTGTGTGTGTCTGTTTCTGTACGTGTGTTTATGTGCGTCTGTATGTGTGTGTCTGTGGGGGGATGTATTTACCGAGTTGTGCTTGTGGGGGTCGATTCATAGCACCTGACCCAGCCTTGTAAACCACAATCTCCGGCATTACAGTTTTCTGGCCTCGTGAGCCGCCATATCTTCTCTTGACATAGTGCATTCAATTTGCCCCAAACACTTCCTCATATAACTCACACCATTTACCACTCTGACGCCGAAAAGGTATTTCTCTGTTGCTCATCTGTATCTTTAGCTTCTATCTATGTTCCTGTCCTCGCTCCTATGCAAGGGCAGGATCAGCAGCCCTACCAGCTCTGTCATAACCTCTGAGTATCTTGTATGTCGTAATCATATCTCCCTGAATCTTTCTTTCTTACACAGTCTTCATGTTCAACTCCTATAGTCTCTCCTCAGTCTCCTCTGCTCTGGAACAAGTCTGGTTTCGCACCATACTGGTGCTTCATACTCCATGATAGACCTAACATATGTTGTGAGTAGAGTCCTAAAATATTCTTGATATTTCTGAAGGCAGTTCTATGATCAGTTATCCTCTTATATGCTGCAGATGTTATGTGAACCTCTGGCGACATATTGGGCATATTGTTAACGCCAAGATCCTTCTCCTTTCTCACCTCTAAAGCATCATTCTGTGTCTGATCTCCTCTGTCAAACCTCAGCTTTCATAACATTGCACTTGCCTGGTTTGAACTCCAGTAACCACTTGAATGTGTGTTTGTGTGTGTGTGTAAGAGAGAGGAGGGAGAGAGAAAAAGAGGGGGAGGGAGAGAGTGGGGAGGGGGAGGGAGAGAGGGAGTGAGGGAAGGAGGAATGATATTTACATCATAAAAGAAACGTACCTTATGAATCTCATCTATGAATGATCACTTCTAGGCTCCTTCCTTTCACATCCATCCTCCCTCCCATCCTTCACTTCCATCTTCCCTCCTCCTATTCAATCCTTCCTTCCCTCATCTCCACCCTCCATTTCTTGGCTTTCTCCCATCCTTCCTTCACTTCCACCTTCCCTCTCCAGGTACATCAACATATCATTATTTCTCCACCTATGTTGCTCTTGCCGGGGCTCATCACACAAGACAACTTCTCAAGCAAGACAGCGCTTATGTATTTATATTAAACAAATTTACAATGTTGCAAATAATGCACTTATTTGCCAGAGTTGCAAGAAAATCCTCTCTACCATGGACATGAAGGCTTAGAACTGTCTTCAAGGATTACTGGGAGGGACCATGGAAGCTTAAATCAGAATTTGTTTAATATTCCATCGTAAGCTAAGAGTTATATTTATGTAAGCAATTATGCTGACCTTCAGTTTCAGGTAAGTTGTTATATACGGTCGTAGAACACAAACATGGGTGTAGATTTTAAAATATTTTTGATATTAGTTCATTTTTTCCATTTTATTTCATTTGTGTGACGTGGATAAGTTGCCCCGCGGCTTATGCTTCGTATTTTTTGTATCAGGAAAAATGGCTGGGCATCCCTGAATAGCGAGTGTTAAAAGCATCTTTTTGAAACATACTTAAAATTGGACTTCCCAGAAACAAAACTGGAAAGTATTTTTCCCTGTACCTCATGAAGTTGATTTTAAACTCAATAGCCACAATAAACAATGGAAACTTGAGTCTAGCAAAATAGATAATCTTATACTGTAAAGGAGGGAGACTTAATAACTTTAGTGAATGACAGTGATGCATTGAACAAAGTATAATGATTCAGGCTAGACAGGTATATAGTTCATGCCTTTGATATGGCGCAAGTTATCAGTAGCCATATAACCCCCCCCCCCAATCAAGAAGATACGGTGTATACTGCCAGTAGCCCTATAGACCACCAACAAGATACGGCGTAAGCTGCAAGTTGTTGCCCTATAAGCCCCAACATGAAGATACGGCGAAAGGTATCAGTAGCCCTATAAAGCACCAACAAGATACAGCGTAAGTTATCAGTGGCCCTAAAGTCAGCCAACAAGAAGGTTTAATGTCCTTCCACACTGAGGTGACTTGTGCTGATGGTTCGCGTTAATATATATAACTGTGAAAGCTATTTTGATGTTATAATAATGTAAGCAGTTCTTAGTAATGTTAGAAGTTCATCTAAATGAACGGTTAAATAAACTTTAAAAAAGTTGGGAATAAAACTTAATTCAAACCTAAACCAGTAAATAAACTTTTTAGTATACCATCGAGGTCATAATTATTTCTGTAAACAGGAATGTACAGAAAAAAGGGCAGTTTCATACTTGAATATAATATTTAGTGCTTAATGATGCAGGAACTGACTTGATATCTCAGATTAAGCAGATTAAAGCTGTCATTCACAAATCTTTCATGTTTAATTTGAGCAATTTGGTCAAATTAGTCGCTAGGAAGATAATTAAATTACAAGAGTCTTCGAGATCTCTCACTGACAATCTCAAGGTGTTAGTGACTGATTCCACAGGTTCCTTGAGGTGATGCAGGAAATACCTAATACAAAATTTTTAGGTGTTTCAAGTGAATGAAGAGTTGATATACATTTATATAACTAAAGGAAATGTAATGAACACTTGTCAGTGTTCAGTAATAACCCACATGCAGAGACAAGCTCTGAAAATTATTTGGTCTGTGCATTTCGACTCCCTACTGATGTCCTCTTTAGAAGGGGGTCGAAATATACAGATCAATTCATTTTCTGAGTTTCTGTCTCTATGTGGCTCATTATTGAGCTTATGTATGTCGTGCCGAATAGGTAAAATTGGTCAATTAGCAAGAATTTATCTAAAATTAAGTCTTTTCTAAAATTTTCTCTTATACGTTTAAAGATACATTTTTTCACTTGTATCATTGTAAAAATTAATGATTTTGTAATAAAAGAATCATAAAAAACTTACCTAACCTTATTATAACAAGCGCAATTTAATTTAGCTTAATCCAACTAATTATATTTTAGATAAGTTTACAATAATTTAATAATAAATAAACACAATGAAATATATTTTTTCCGTTAGGTTGAGAATGATTTTTGCGAAATTATTGCAGCAACAACAATAATAGAAGAATAAGGAGGAAGAGCAAAAAGAAGAGAAAATAGTTCGTAGAACAGAATAAAATTAACAGAACCTGAGAAAACCTCAGAATTTTACTGCATATAAATATATTTTCCAACTTACATTACATTGTATTAAGTTCATAATAAAATAGTTTGCTACATTTTACTCTGAAAAAATATTTACGACTCTTAAATTACATTTAATGAATCTCCGCTAGTTATAAGGACGGACTGGCAACAAAGCTGCGGTGAGCGCTGCCTCTTTGGATGGCAGCGATAGAGTGCTGGAACACGAAGCTGAAGGCTCATGCGTTTATAGTTGTTTTAACGAAATTCCACATCTGCTATAAATTATCAAGAGCCAAGAGATGCTCAGTTGGGTGAAACAAGACCAGCAACAACAATAATAATAATAATAATAATAATAATAATAATAATAATAATAATATCAGTGTTTTATGCAAATGAGCAGGAGACAACGATCATAGATGAACTAGCTTAATGACCATATTAGGCGCAGCAGGTGGTGGGCTGAGGGGCTGACACAGCCAGCTGAGCGTCCCAGACCAGCTGGTGGCCAATCTAGAGGGATATTTAAAGAAGACGATGACTCGACTTGGCATTATACCCTGGCAGTGAATCACAGTGTGTCAGCAGGCAGGCACCTTGTTGCCCTAGGCAGGCACCTTGTTGCCCTGGGCAGGCATCTTGTTGCCCTGGGCAGGCACCTTGTTGCCCTGGGCAGGAGGCAGGCACCTTGTTGCCCTGGGCAGGGGGCAGGCACCTTGTTGCCCTGAGCGGGGGGCAGGCACCTTGTTGCCCTGGGCAGGCACCTTGTTGCCCTGGGCAGGCACCTTGTTCCCCTAGGCAGGCACCTTGTTGCCCTAGGCAGGCACCTTTTTGCCCTAGGCAGGCACCTTGTTGCCCTGGGCAGGCACCTTGTTGCCCTGGGCAGGCACCTTGTTGCCCTAGGCAGGCACCTTGTTGCCCTAGGCAGGCACCTTGTTGCCCTAGGCAGGCACCTTGTTGCCCTGGGCAGGAGGTAGGCACCTTGTTGCCCTGGGCAGGAGGCAGGCACCTTGTTGCCCTGGGCAGGAGGCAGGCACCTTGTTGCCCTGAGCAGGCACCTTGTTGCCCTGGCCAGGCACCTTGTTGCCCTGGGCAGGTACCTTGTTGCCCTGGGCAGGGGGCAGGCACCTTGTTGCCCTGAGCAGGCACCTTGTTGCCCTAGGCAGGAGGCAGGCACCTAGTTGCCCTGGGCAGGCACCTTGTTGCCCTAGGCAGGAGGCAGGCACCTTGCTGCCCTGGGCAGGAGGCAGGCACCTTGTTTCCCTGGGCAGGGGGCAGGTACCTTGTTGCCCTGGGCAGGCACCTTGTTCCCCTGGGCAGGCACCTTGTTGCCCTAGGCAGGCACCTTGTTGCCCTAGGCAGGCACCTTGTTGCCCTGGGCAGGAGGCAGGCACCTTGTTGCCCTGGGCAGGCACCTTGTTGCCCTGGGCTGGAGGCAGGCACCTTGTTGCCCTGGGCAGGCACCTTTTTGCCATGGGCAGGGGGCAGGCACCTTGTTGCCCTGAGCGGGGGGGCAGGCACCTTGTTGCCCTGGGCAGGAGGCAGGCACCTTGTTGCCCTGGGCAGGGGGCAGGCACCTTGTTGCCCTGGGCGGGGGGGGCAGGCACCTTGTTGCCCTGGGCAGGGGGCAGGCACCTTGTTGCCCTGAGCGGGGGGGCAGGCACCTTGTTGCCCTGGGTAGGAGGCAGGCACCTTGTTGCCCTTGGCAGAGGGCAGACACGTTGTTGCCCTGGGCAGGAAGCAAGAACCTTGTTGCCCTGGGCAGGAGGCAGGCACCTTGTTGCCCTGGGCAGGAAGCAAGCACCTTGTTGCCCTGGGCAGGAAGCAAGCACCTTGTCGCCCTGGGCAGGAAGCAAGCACCTTGTTGCCCTGGGCATGAGGCAAACACCTTGTTGCCCTGGGCAGGAGGCAGGCACCTTGTTGCTCTGGGCAGGAAGCAAGCACCTTGTTGCCCTGGGCAGGAAGCAAGCACCTTGTTGCCCTGGGCAGGAAGCAAGCACCTTGTCGCCCTGGGCAGGAGGCAGGCACCTTCTTGCCCTGGGCATGAGGCAAACACCTTGTTGCCCTGGGCAGGAGGCAGGCACCTTGTTGCTCTGGGCAGGAGGCAGGCACCTTGTTGCCCTGGGCAGGAAGCAAGCACCTTGTTGCCCTGGGCAGGAAGCAAGCACCTTGTCGCCCTGGGCAGGAGGCAGGCACCTTCTTGCCCTGGGCAGGAGGCAGGCACCTTGTTGCTCTGGGCAGGAGACAGGCACCTTGTTGCCCTGGGCAGGAGGCAGGCACCTTCTTGCCCTGGGCATGAGGCAAACACCTTGTTGCCCTGGGCAGGAGGCAGGCACCTTGTTGCTCTGGGCAGGAGGCAGGCACCTTGTTGCCCTGGGCAGGAGACAGGCACCTTGTTGCCCTGGGCAAGGGGCAGGAACGAGGATGCCCCAAGGCTGAATATAAACGCATCAAAGGCACTTTTTGTCTAGTTTTTTGAGTTCATTTAATTAGACGTATGTTGGTACTGGATGTTTGTGTGTGTGTGTGTGTGTGTGTGTGTGTGTGTGTGTGTGTGTGTGTGTGTGTTTGTGTGTGTGTTTGTGTGTGTGTGTATGTTTGTGTGTGTGTGTATGTGCATGTGTGTGCGTGTATGTGTGTGTGTGTGTGTGTATGTGTGTGTGTGTGTGTGTGTGTGTTTGTGTGTGTGTGTGTGTTTGTGTGTGTGTGTGTTTGTGTGTGTGTGTGTGTATACCCCACTATATTTCACCTATCTGTGGTTACAAGAGTCGAGTCTCACCTCCTGGCCCCGTCTCTCATAATCTGGTCACTACTGGGCTCACCTTCTCCTACCTGCAAGAACCGTGTCATACCTGTTCTTAAAACTAAGTATGGATTTTTCCTCAATCATTTCCCAGTCTACGTCGTACCACTTAATATCAGCTTGAAAGCTACAGAATTTTTTCCTTCCGTCCCTGTGATTTATTTGTGTTTTTTAACTTTCAGTGGTGCCCTTGTGTACCTGAGACTCGCCTCTCGCACAGACTCCCCCTGTTCATCCTGTTAATTCGGAATTTTGTATGTTGCAATCATATCACCCCTATTCTTTCTGTCCTTTAAGTTTTCAAGTTTATCTCCTTAAACCCTCTCCTCATTCCTCATCCCCTCAGCTCTGGGACTAGTCTCGTTGCAAACCTGAGCATTTTTTCTAGCTTCTTAAGATATTTTCCCAGAAATGGATTTCATACTAACGTTGCATACTCCATTATGCCTTATTCAGCGCCGTGAATGACTCCTTGTTAAGGTTACTGAAAGCTGTGCTTAAAGTTTCCATTCTCGCGTTTTGCGTTTTGCTGTTGTGGTTCTTCGGTTGATGTGTACCTCAGGCAATATGCTCGGAACTATGCTCACCCCGAGGTCCTTCTCTTATAAGGAGGCTTGTATTATTTGTCACTGGAGCCTTTACTCTTTTCCCGGTGATCTTTACCCTTCGCCAATTTTCATAGCTTGAGATTTGCCGAAGTTAAATACTAATAGCCACTTGTCAGCCAATCCTGCAGTTTGTTCAAATCTGTTTGTAGTCTTATTCTGCTCCTGGTTGCTTTCTGCTTTGTTTCACGGTGGTTTTTAATGCTGGACTTTATTATTGCCATCTTCAACGTTCCATACATCGTTTTAAGAATAAGTATTATCTGATCCACGAAGATAGGTGGGAGCGAACCCTTTAATGAATTTATAAATTAAAGAACGAGCTGAGACTCGACCCCCCCCCCTCCTGCAGTCATATGTAGTTGGGCACACACACACACACACACACACACACACACACACACACACCATGTCCTCTAGAAATATCTCGCTCCGACGCTGGAAAACTCACAACTCAGTTTTCAGCATGAGGTAAATTACTGTCATTAGCACAGACATCAGTTATGTAACACTCTTAACCCGGGTATAATCCTTCTCACCTATTCACATTTTCTTTCTCCTTTCCACTATTAATATCGCTGCACCGTCTATATTTACAATCAAAATACTAGTTCGTGTTCAATTTCTTTGTCTCTGACAAGGAAATTATATCTACAAATTTTATCTTTAAATTATATCTACAATTATATCTAAAATTATATCTACAAAGATCGCTTTCTGGTAGATAATTACAAGAGTTAGGCTACATAAAAATGGCTTCACACTGTCTTCGGTGAGCTTTAGTCGTCTTGTGGTCTAACAGCCTCGTCTCTCGCCTTTAATGCTGGCTGCTAACTCTTTGGCAGTGTGTGTGTGTGTACTCACCTAGTTCTCACCTAGTTGAGGTTGCAGGGGTCGAGTCCAAGCTCCTGGCCCCGCCTCTTCACTGGTCGCCACTAGGTCACTCTCCCTGAACCATGAGCTTTATCGTACCTCTGCTTAAAGCTATGTATGGATCCTGCCTCCACTACATCTCTTCCCAAACTATTTCACTTCCTGACTATTCTGTGGCTGAAGAAATACTTCCTAACATCCCTGTGATTCATCTGTGTCTTCAGCTTCCAACTGTGTCCCCTTGTTACTGTGTCTAATCTCTGGAACATCCTGTCTTTGTCCACCTTGTCAATTCCTCTCAGTATTTTGTAAGTCGTTATCATGTCCTCCCTATCTCTCCTGTCCTCCAGTGTCGTCAGGTTGATTTCCCTTAACCTCTCCTCGTAGGACATACCTCTTAGCTCTGGGACTAGTCTTGTGGCAAACCTTTGCACTTTCTCTAGTTTCTTTACATGCTTGGCTAGGTGTGGGTTCCAAACTGGTGCCGCATACTCCAATATGGGCCTAACGTACACGGTGTACAGGGTCCTGAACGACTCCTTATTAAGATGTCGGAATGCTGTTCTGAGGTTTGCCAGGCGCCCATATGCTGCAGCAGTTATTTGGTTGATGTGCGCTTCAGGAGATGTGCCTGGTGTTATACACACCCCAAGATCTATTTCCTTGAGTGAGGTTTGTAGTCTCTGGCCCCCTAGACTGTACTCCGTCTGCGGTCTTCTTTGCCCTTCCCAATCTTCATGGCTTTGCACTTGGTGGGATTGAACTCCAGGAGCCAATTGCTGGACCAGGTCTGCAGCCTGTCCAGATCCCTTTGTAGTTCTGCCTGGTCTTCGATCGAATGAATTCTTCTCATCAACTTCACGTCATCTGCAAACAGGGACACCTCAGAGTTTATTCCTTCTGTCATGTCGTTCACAAATACCAGAAACAGCACTGGTCCTAGGACTGACCCCTGTGGGACCCCGCTGGTCACAGGCGCCCACTCTGACACCTCGCCACGTACCATTACTCGCTGCTGTCTTCCTGACAAATATTCCCTGATCCATTGTAGTGCCTTCCCTGTTATCCCTGCTTGGTCCTCCAGTTTTTGCACTAATCTCTTGTGTGGTACTGTGTCAAACGCCTTCTTGCAGTCCAAGAAAATGCAATCCACCCACCCCTCTCTCTCTTGTCTTACTGCTGTCACCTTGTCATAGAACTCCAGTAGGTTTGTGACACAGGATTTCCCGTCACTGAAACCATGTTGGGTGCTGTTGATGAGATCATTCCTTTCTAGGTGTTCCACCACTCTTCTCCTGACAATCTTCTCCATGACTTTGCATACTATACATGTGAGTGACACTGGTCTGTAGTTTAGTGCTTCATGTCTGTCTCCTTTTTTAAAGATTGGGACTACATTTGTTGTCTTCCATGCCTCAGGCAATCTTCCTGTTTCGATAGATGTATTGAATATTGTTGTTAGGGGTACACATAGCACCTCTGCTCCCTCTCTCAGGACCCATGGAGAGATGTTATCTGGCCCCATTGCCTTTGAGGTATCTAGCTCACTCAGAAGCCTCTTCACTTCTTCCTCGGTTGTGTGTATCGTGTCCAGCACCTGGTGATGTGCCCCACCTCTCCGTCTCTCTGGAGCCCCTTCTGTCTCCTCTGTGAACACTTCTTTGAATCTCTTGTTGAGTTCCTCACATACTTCACGGTCATTTCTTGTTGTCTCTCCTCCTTCCTTCCTTAACCTGATTACCTGGTCCTTGACTGCTGTTTTCCTCCTGATGTGGCTGTATAACAGCTTCGGGTCAGATTTGGCTTTCGCTGCTATGTCGTTTTCATATTGTCGTTGGGCCTCCCTTCTTATCTGTGCATATTCGTTTCTGGCTCTACGACTGCTCTCCTTATTCTCCTGGGTCCTTTGCCTTCTATATTTCTTCCATTCCCTAGCACACTTGGTTTTTGCCTCCTTGCACCTTTGGGTGAACCATGGGCTCATCCTGGCTTGTTCATTATTCCTGTTTCCCTTGGGTACAAACCTCTCCTCAGCCTCCTTGCACATTGTTGCTACATATTCCATCATCTCATTAAGTGGCTTCCCTGCCAGTTCTCTGTCCCACTGAACCTCGTTCAGGAAGTTCCTCATTCCCGTGTAGTCCCCTTTCCTGTAGCTTGGTTTCATTTGTCCTGGCCTTCCTGCTTCCCCCTCCACTTGTAGCTCTACTGTGTATTCGAAGCTCAAAACCACATGATCGCTGGCCTCAAAGGGTCTTTCATATGTGATGTCCTCAATATCTGCACTGCTCAAGGTGAATACTAAGTCCAGTCTTGCTGGCTCATCCTCTCCTCTTTCTCTTGTAGTGTCCCTTACGTGTTGGTACATGAAGTTTTCCAGTACCACCTCCATCATCTTAGCCCTCCATGTATCTTGGCCCCCATGTCGCTCCAAGTTCTCCCAGTCGATCTCCTTGTGGTTAAAGTCGCCCATGATCAGGAGCTTTGCCCTGCATGCATGAGCTCTTCTGGTCACTGCAGCCAGTGTGTCAACCATCGCTCTATTGCTCTCGTCATACTCATGCCCTGGTCTCCTGCTGTTCTGTGGTGGGTTATACATCACTGCAATTACCACCTTGGGACCTCCAGAGTGAAGCGTTCCCACTATGTAATCACTTTCTTCTCCACTGTCTCCTCTCTCCAGCTCATCAAAATTCCATCGGTGTTTGATCAGCGGTGCCACTCCTCCGCCTCCCCTGTTCCTTCTGTCTTTCCTCAGGATCTGGTATCCCGTTGGAAAGATGGCATCTGTTATCATATCTGTAAGCTTGGTTTCTGTGATCGCTATGATGTCCGGTGATGTCTCTTTGACTCTTTCGTGCCACTCCTCCCACTTGTTTGTTATTCCATCAGCATTTGTGTACCATACCTTCAGTTTCCTTTCCAATACTGTGGTTTGGGGGGCCTGTGGGGGTGGGAGACCTGGTAGCATACTGTGAGATTCTATGATTGGGGGTTGGGTGGAAGCTATGGGTACGGATTGTAGTTTGTGTTGAGATGGTGTGATAGGTTGTGGGGTTCTGAGGATAGTTGTGTGTGCTTGCCCTTGCTTCTCTGTTCTGCTATGACTGACCTCTGCTGGTTCCATCCTTGTTTCCTTTCCTATCTCCTTTCGCTTTTTTGTCCTCTCCCTCAGCTGCTGTCTCTCTGTTTGTGTTCTGTCTCTGTGTCTAGGAACATCTTCTTGTACTCTTCCGAGTTTTTCAACCTTGGTTTCTCTTGGAGGATCCTGTTCCTCACTGTTCTGTCCTGAGAATCAGCTTGATCAGTCGGTTTCTCCCCTTCACGTACCCCCCTATTCTCTGAAAATTTACAATCTCGTCCATGTCTTTTTCCCCTATTTCCGTGATGATTTTCCCAATCTCCTTTCTTCCTTCCTGCCGTCTTTCAGTGTGTGTCTTTTCCTCTCTCTCCTGAAGCCCATGGATAAACACTGATTTTGCCCTTTCCTCCTCCCATTGCCTCTCCCTCTGTGACTCTGGTTCCTGTCTGTATATGGTCATTTTCTCCATTGATTTTTCCAGTGGCTCTTGGTAGCATGGTTGTGCCTCAGCATTCGACTTATCTCCCTCTCTATCTGCACCCAGCTGCTCTTTCCTTTTACTCCCTGACCCTTCTTTGCTGGCTGATATGGCCTTAGCATAATTCATATCTCCTTCCTTCCTGTTCATCCTCTCAGCTTCATATTCTGTGTCTTCTCTGGTCACTGCCTCTGAGACTTGCTTCAGCCTGTTTACCTCAAATTCTAGGACCCTTACCCTGTCTACTGCAGTTTCGACTTGTGCCTCCCATTTCTTCGTCTCCTTCTCCAACCTCTTTTCCCATTTCGCAGAGAGCTCTTTCTCCATTTTTTCAGAAAGCTCTCCTAATTTTCTCTCCCATTCTTGCTCCATCCTTTTCCACTGCTCCTCCATCCATTCCTCCCTACCAATATCATTGTCATCTGATCCCTGATTCCTACGAGTCCCAACCATTTTTTTTTTATAGTAAAGGAAAGAGAGAGAGAGAGAGAGAGAGAGAGAGAGAGAGAGAGAGAGAGAGAGAGAGAGAGAGAGAGAGAGAGAGAGAGAGAGAGAGAGAGAGAGAGAGAGAGAGAGAGAGAGAGAGAGAGAGAGAGAGAGAGAGAGAGAGAGAGAGAGAGAGAGAGAGAGAGAGAGAGAGAGAGAAAGAGAAAGAGGGGAAAGGTAGAAGGAGAAAGAGGGGAAGAGTGAAAAGGAAAAGGGGGAGAGAGTGAGAGAAAGAGAGAAGGAGAGAAGGGAAAGATAGAAGGAGAGAAGGGAGAGAGTGAGAAGGGAAAAGAGAGAGAGAGAGAGAGAGAGAGAGAGAGAGAGAGAGAGAGAGAGAGAGAGAGAGAGAGAGAGAGAGAGAGAGAGAGAGAGAGAGAGGAAGAGAGAGAAAGAGAGAAGAGAGGAAGAGAGAGAGGAAGAGAGAAAAATAGGAAGAGAGAGAGAGGAAGAAGAGAAGAAAAGAGAGAGGAAGAGAGAGAGAGGAAGAGAGGAAAAAAGAGAGGAAGAGAGAGAAATGGAGAGAGAGAGAGGAAAAGAGAGAGACAGGAAGAGAAAGAGAGAGGAATAGAGAGAGAGGAATAGAGAGAGAGGAAGGGAGAGAAAGAAAGAGAGAGAAAGGAAGAGACAGAAAGAGTAAGAGAAAGAGAGAGAGAGAAAGAGAGAGAGAAGAATAGAAAGAGAGAGAGAGGAAGAGAGGAAAAGAGACAAAGAGATGGAGAGAGAAGGAAGGGTTAGAGGGTCAATTCACATAAAGGTGTGAAATTCTGTATATGTGTGTGTATGTGTGTGTGTGTGTGTGTGTGTGTGTGTGTGTGTGTGTGTGTGTGTGTGTGTCTGTGTGTGTGTCTCTGTGTGTGTGTGTGTGTGTGTCTGTGTGTGTGTCTGTGTGTGTGTCTGTGTCTGTATGTGTATGTGTATGTGTCTGTGTATGTGTCTGTGTCTGTGTCTGTGTGTCTTTGTGTGTGTCTGTGTCTGTGTGTGTGTATCTGTCTTCACCTATTTGCGACTGAAGGGGTCTAGGCCCTGCAGAATTTAACTCAGAGGACAGTGAAAGATGAGGCCTAGAACCGTTGTTCAGTCCCAAAGCCTTGACGAAACTGAAGGCAGAAGCATACAGATACAGGTAGGTTCGCCAGGACGGGTCCTGGCCCGGGTCTTCTCCAGACTGTGACCCGGAATTGGCTACCCACTTTGAGTGTCATGTTTTTGTCGAGGAGGCTTGTGGCCGGTGGTGATCGGCAGCAACGTTCTTAAGTTTTTGACTGCAAGATACACAAGATGTGCTGATCTACACTTAAATACCGGATTCAGATCAGGTGCAGGATTTGAAGTCATCGTTAAAGATGGGCGGGACCCCTTAATGGAAGTAGGTCATGCACATGCCCAAGAGTTAGATGGACCACGGGTTACCGAATAGGCTGTAAGAGATATCCTCTGTACCAAGATTCTATGTTGTTGCTGTCAGACAAGTATCACTGCAATAATGGGAGACAATACCAATAAAATGAGGAATTTGAGACACGCACAACACCTACCTATGCTTCAGATTCATCAAGGGTAAGGTAGGGAAGACCGGCTTCTAGGCTCAGGTGACTGCCTCAGCTTTCACCGTCTTCTGTGAATAGTTATACAAGGTTGTGGGACGGATTACCTCATTTTCTACTCTCTTCGTATATATTCTCCATATTGAATGACAAAGCCTCTGACTGGAGAAACGTGTTCAAATAAAGATAATCAGGAGTTGCTTATATACGTTATTCCTCATATTATCGGTATTGTAGACCATTATTATTATCATATCTACCATTGTCATCGCCTTACTCTTTATCATGTCTATCATCGCTGTGTCTTGCTTTTTTTCTCTCACATATTAATTTAATTACGTGTTCTGTGAGAATATATTAAGTATATTATAAAAATAAAATTATATACACCATAAGTGAAGCACCCACAGTTAAGGTGTGTGTGTATATATATATATATATATATATATATATATATATATATATATATATATATATATATATATATATATATATATATATATATTGATGTATTTGCCCAAGTGTATATACCGTGAGAAGTGAATCATTCAGTGTATATGCACCGACATATATCTCTCAGCGTATATACACCAAAATATACCTCTTAATAAATGTACATTAATAATTTATTTTAATCCTTATCTTTGGGATTAACTCGCAGTTATGATGATGATGTCTGTGTGAATTGCTGTTTTAATGACCCTCGAGTAATCGACGAGCCTAGAAATCTAACAAACTAACTAACATATTGTTAAGAAACAAGAGGCGCACTCTTACAAAGAATTAGGATTCCCTTGGGACACAGTCAAGAATTTTCTCTTTCCTGACTTTTATTTTCCTTGAGATATTCTGTGGAAACTTTCCTGAATGCGCACATGAACAAAGTCAGTTTTAAATGCGCGCACATTTTCACTTCAATGCGTGACATGTAAAAATCTTTAACAATATTTTCATAAAGTTTTAGAATCTTACGTACCTCTCTCAAATAAATTACGTTTAGGTTACATTCTCCGGGAAGTTTTCTTTTGGTAGAAAGAGGTCACAGCTTTGCTCAGACCTCTGACAATTGTCATCATAGATTTGTTAAGTTATACCATGAATTAAGGAAAGATCCTGGACTTCACATTACGAAACAGAAAGCAAATGCGATGGTAATTATGGAAAGGTAGATTATTGTGGAAAAATGAACATGTTGTTAGGTGAGGGAACTTACGTGCCTCTTAAGAAGGAGGCGGAGGAAGAACAAGGCTGGATTCACTAAGGACATCTCAGTTTGAGATGTTTTAGTCCTAGGTCCTTGTATGTGAAGTAATCAAGGTCCCAGGACCGAAACATCTTCAATAAAGGTCTACTATGTGAATATATTTGTGTAGTTTTCTATCATTACTAGCAGTGTTGACCCGCTGCACCACCTGCCCACATTCCTCTCCAACGAACCCGGAAGATAATGCTGAGTGAGTCTTGCCAAAGGACGTGAGAGGCTGTGTAAGCCTCGATGTGAATGCCTTCTCTTGGAAAAAGGAACAGCTTATATGCAAACATATCAGTCAAGTTACCTTAAGATAAATCACTTCTCTGAAAAGCTTAGCCGTATATCTCCACAAACTAATACGATAGAGACTCAAGTATTTAATAAATACAGAGACATGAACATACGTGGAAAGAGCCAAAAAATATGTGAAAGTATCAACACGGTCATCCAATCCTAAATCAACATACAGAGATAGTTAAACACAGAGGTGCTTGATTTATGAATCAAGCACCTCTGTATTTAACTATCTCTGTTAATTAATCTCTGTTAATTAATCAGAGATAACCATGTCTTCAAAAAGACACTTGTGGCTATATATAGGTGAAATATTTTGAATCACTTATAGTGCAGATTCCCATTGACCATCTCGTGTATTGACGACGGGACCACGTTGCAAATATTGATCAACTTTTTTCACTTAGTGACCTACAGCAACATCGAGAACTCTATTTCAGGCACTGCACTTCCCATCTCTATGACACAGGCTTGAAAAAAAAAAAAAACATTTTCCCTGAATTCCTGGCTATATATTACTTTTGATCACATTCCAACAGCACATAAAGCCATGAAAACCACTTGTCTCCATTAACTTCCATCCAACGCGATCACAAAACCCCCGCTGGATGCTCAAGCCACTAGCATCAAAACCCCTGCTGGATGCTCAAGCCACTAGCATCAAAACCCCTGCTGGATGCTCAAGCCACTAGCATCCTCCAGCCCTTCTTGGGATGACTTCTGCTCCTCCTTCCCTCAAAGTCATCTTGTTCTTCTCTACAACAACAACAATAATAATAATAATAATAATAATAATAATAATAAATTACTATAGTATAATAAGAATGTGCAAACTTGTGTGCAAGTAAATGTAAGTGCATATATGCAAATATTATTCATGTAGGTGAAAGTATATCGTTTTTGGAAGTTTATACATGAATCTTAACGCTGCCAAAGGTGTTAATCTCTAATACAAATAAACTCAGAGAATTTCAGTTTCCTAACACACAGACCCAAGTCTTAAAATTTGCCCAGAAGTTGTGGTTAGTTTGAAGATGTTAGGTTAAGGAGAGTTTCCGTGTCCGCAAACCCAAACTTTACCGCTAAAATAAACCAATGACTGGGAAGGAAAAATTACCCGAGGTCGATGATTTCCGCTGGGATAACTTACAAAGATTTTTAATGAAGAGAAAAGATTAAGGATGTTGGAGGAGGTACAGGGAGACTGCACGCCCGCGCACGCGCGCGCGCGCACACACACACACACACACACACACACACACAGGAAGACAGCAGCGAGTCATGGTACGTGGCGAGGTGTCAGAGTGGGCACCTGTGACCAGCGGGGTCCCGCAGGGGTCAGTCCTAGGACCAGTGCTGTTTCTGGTATTTGTGAACGACATGACGGAAGGAATAGACTCTGAGGTGTCCCTGTTTGCAGATGACGTGAAGTTGATGAGAAGAATACACTCGATCGAAGACCAGGCAGAACTACAAAGGGATCTGGACAGGCTGCAGAACTGGTCCAGCAATTGGCTCCTGGAGTTCAATCCCACCAAGTGCAAAGTCATGAAGATTGGGGAAGGGCAAAGAAGGCCGCAAACGGAGTACAGTCTAGGGGGTCAGAGACTACAAACCTCACTCAAGGAAAAAGATCTTGGGGTGAGTATAACACCAGGCACATCTCCTGAAGCGCACATCAACCAAATAACTGCTGCAGCATATGGGCGCCTAGCAAACCTCAGAACAGCATTCCGACATCTTAATAAGGAATCGTTCAGGACCCTGTACACCGTATACGTTAGGCCCATATTGGAGTATGCGGCACCAGTTTGGAACCCACACCTAGCCAAGCACGTAAAGAAACTAGAGAAAGTGCAAAGGTTTGCAACAAGACTAGTCCCAGAGCTAAGAGGTATGTCCTACGAGGAGAGGTTAAGGGAAATCAACCTGACGACACTGGAGGACAGGAGAGATAGGGGGGACATGATAACGACATACAAAATACTGAGAGGAATTGACAAGGTGGACAAAAACAGGATGTTCCAGAGATTGGACACAGTAACAAGGGGACACAGTTGGAAGCTAAAGACACAGATGAATCACAGGGATGTTAGGAAGTATTTCTTCAGCCACAGAGTAGTCAGTAAGTGGAATAGTTTGGGAAGCGATGTAGTGGAGGCAGGATCCATACATAGCTTTAAGCAGAGGTACGATAAAGCTCACGGCTCAGGGAGAGTGACCTAGTAGCGATCAGTGAAGAGGCGGGGCCAGGAGCTCGGACTCGACCCCCGCAACCTCAACTAGGTGAGTACAACTAGGTGAGTACACACACACACACACATACACACACACACACATATACACACACACACACACACACACATACACACACACACCACACACACACACCACACACACACGCACCGCACACACACACACACACACACCACACACACACACACCACACACACACACACACACCACACATACACACCCCACACACACACACCACACACACACACACCACACACACACACACACACACACACACACACACACACAAACACCCCCACCCTCCACAACTTGACAAACACGTACCCTCCCTCCCCTAACCACCCCTCCCCCTTCCCTAACCACCTCACCTTAGCCACCTACCCCTCCCCCAAACCACCTAACCCCTCCCCAAACCGTCTAACCCCCCCATCTACCTCCCTCCCTCCAATAACCATCCTCCCCCTCCCCCATAACCATCCATCCCCTCTCTCCCTCAAACCATCTAACCCCCTCCCCAACTATCTCTACCCCTCCAATAACCATCCTCCCCCTCCCCCACAACCATCCATCCCCTCTCCTCCTAACCATCTATTCCCCTCCCCCTAACCACCCGTCCCCCCTTCTGTGGAGCAACGGGGAAACCTAGAACCAGGATGAGGACAAGGGGATCCAAGGACGAATCTGGGAGGGAGGAATGGGAGGTAGAGCTCAAAAAAAGGGAGGAAGACTGGGGAAGGAGACTAGATGAGCTGGAAAGGAAGATGGAAGAGAGGTTAGCAGCAGAATGCAGAAGGTGGAAGCAACAGGTCACAGCAGCAGAAATCAAGATAGAGAGATTAGAAGAGGAGTTGAGACATCTGAAACAGCACAGAGACAAAGATATTAAAGAAGTAGCATCGGCAATGGCTACATCAAACACAGACAACAGGTCTGAAGGAAGCATGGAAACTAAACTGTATGCAGAGGTCCTGTCAAACCCACATGGGGCCAAAACAAAGGCAGGGAGCACACTAGGACAGAATGAGAGGTTGGAAGACATTGAAGGAACTAGGACATGTGCAAGGACCTTACCAGATACCTGTGGGGGCCAGGAACAGGTGAGCAGGAAGGACAAACCAAGAAGTATAGGGGCCATAACTAGGGAAGGGACTGAAGGAAGGAACACTCCACGGAAAAAAACTAAAACACATCAGAGGATGCAATGGGAGTCACAGTGGGAGGTGGAAAGGGAGAGATCCATGTTTGTCTATGGGCTAGACGAAGCTAAAGGGGAAACTTATGATGAAAGAAAGCAGGAGGAGAAAAAAGCGATTGAAGATATCATGAAGGTGATAGGCGAGGGGGACATAACCCAGGTGGCAAATTTTCGGAGAACTGGGTGGTTCACAAAGAAAAGGAATCGGCCTCTCAAAGTAATTTTCAAGGCAGAATCAACCCGAACCATGATCCTACAGGAGAAAGCACGGCTGAGAGGCAAGCAGGAGTTCCGGAGTGTGTACCTCGATCGAGACAGAACACAGGACGAAAGGAAGACGATGAAAGAGTTCAAAAACGAAAGGGGAAATGGGAGGAAATGAAAAAGGAGAGCAGAATAACCCAGGATCAAATGGAAGGACAAGCACACCCCCCAGAAACACCTGCAGAAGGACTCTAGCCACGACACCCCCAAGGCAACTGAACAATCCAAACCAGCCATCACACACCGATCCCTCTGTTTCCACCCCCCGCACCACAGTTACAGTATTAGAACAGAAGTTGAAGGATTGGTACACAAATGCAGATGGATTAACGAATAAACATGAGGAATGGCAAGAAAGAATCAATGAGAAGTCCCCAGACATCATAGCAGTTACAGAAACAAAACCCACGGAGACAATAACAGATGCAATCTTCCCACCAGGATACCAGATCATGAGGAAAGATAGAAGGGGCAGGGGGGAAAGGTGGGGTTGCTCTGCTCGTAAAAAACAGATGGAAATTCGAGAAAATGGAAGGCATAGATGAGACGGGAGAAAGAGACTACATAGCATTTACACTTCAGTCTGGGGAACACAAAGTGGTCATTGCAGTGATGTATAATCCACCACAGAACTGCAGGAGGCCAAGGGAGGAATATGAAGAGAGCAACAGAGCAATGGTGGACACACTTGCTGAGGTGGCAAGAAGAGCTCATTCCAGCAGAGCAAAGTTGCTGGTTATCGGGGATTTCAACCACAGGGAGATCGACTGGGAAAACCTGGAGCCACATGGGGGTCCCGAAACATGGAGAGCCAGGATGCTGGACGTGGTGCTGGAAAACCTCATGCACCAACATGCTAAGGACACTACCAGAGTGAGAGGGGAGGATGAACCAGCAAGATTGGACCTTGCGTTCACCCTGGGCAGCTCAGACATTGAGGACATCAAGTATGAGAGTCCCCTAGGAGCTAGCGACCACGTGGTTCTGTGCTTTGAATACATAGTAGAGCTGCAAGTGGAGAGAATAACAGGAGTTGAATGGGAAAAGCCTGACTATAAAAGAGGGGACTACATAGGGTTGAAGAACTTCCTGCGGGAGGTCCAGTGGGACAGAGAACTGGCAGGAAAGCCAGTAAATGAAATGATGGAATATGTAACAACAAAATGCAAGGAGGCAGTGGAAAAGTTTATTCCCAAGGGCAACAGTAACAACGGGAAGACCAGAACGAGCCCCTGGTTTACCCGACGGTGTAAGGAGGCAAAAACAAAGTGCAATAGAGAATGGAAAAAGTACAGAAGGCAGAGATCACACGAAAATAGGGAGATCAGTCGCAGAGCCAGGAATGAGTATGCACAGGTAAGGAGGGAGGCCCAGCGACAGTATGAAAATGACATAGCATCGAGAATCAAGACTGACCCGAAACTGTTGTATAGCCACATCAGGAGGAAGACAACAGTCAAAGACCAGGTGATCAGATTAAGGACAGAAGGTGTAGAACTCACAAGAAATGATCAGGAGGTATGTGAGGAGCTGAACAGGAGATTTAAGGAAGTTTTTACAGTAGAGACAGGAAGGGCTGTGGGAAGACAGCACAGAAGGGAACATCAAGAGGGAATATACCAACAAGTGTTGGATGACATACGAACAACTGAGGAGGAGGTGAAGAAGCTCTTAAGTGACCTTGGCACCTCAAAGGCGATGGGACCGGACAACATCTCCCAATGGGTCCTTAGAGAAGCAGAGATGCTATGCGTGCCTCTAACCACAATCTTCAACACATCCCTTGAAACTGGGCAACTACCTGAGAAATGGAAGACAGCTAATGTAGTCCCCATATTTAAGAAAGGAAACAGAAACGAGGCACTAAACTACAGACCTGTGTCTCTGACATGTATTGTGTGCAAAGTCATGGAGAAGATTATCAGGACGAGAATGGTCGAACACCTGGAAAGGAACAAGATTATAAATGAAAACCAGCATGGGTTCATGGAAGGCAAATCCTGTATCACAAACCTCCTGGAGTTTTATGACAAGGTAACAGAAGTAAGACACGAGAGAGAGGGGTGGGTAGATTGCGTTTTCCTAGACTGCAGGGAGGCCTTTGACACAGTTCCCCACAAGAGATTAGTGCAGAAGCTGGAGGATCAGGCGCATGTAAAAGGGAGGGCACTGCAATGGATAAGGAAATACCTGACAGGGAGGCAGCAACGAGTCATAGTACGTGAAGAGGTATCACAGTGGGCGCCTGTTACGAGCGGGGTCCCACAGGGGTCAGTTCTAGGACCAGTGCTATTTTTGATATATGTGAACGACATGATGGAAGGAATAGACTCTGAAGTGTCCCTGTTCGCAGATGACGTGAAGTTGATGAGAAGAATTAAATCGGACGAGGATGAGGCAGGACTGCAAAGAGACCTGGACAGGCTGGACATGTGGTCCAGTAACTGGCTTCTCGAATTCAATCCAGCCAAATGCAAAGTCATGAAGATTGGGGAGGGGCAAAGAAGACCGCAGGCAGAATATAGGCTAGGTGGACAAAGACTACAGACCTCACTCAGGGAGAAAGACCTTGGGGTGACCATAACACCGAGCACATCACCGGAGGCACACATCAACCAAATAACTGCTGCAGCATACGGGCGCCTGGCAAACCTGAGAATAGCGTTCCGATACCTTAATAAGGAATCGTTCAAGACACTGTACACTGTGTATGTTAGGCCCATACTGGAGTATGCAGCACCAGTCTGGAACCCACACCTGGTCAAGCACGTCAAGAAGCCAGAGAAAGTACAAAGGTTTGCAACAAGGCTAGTCCCAGAGCTCAAGGGAATGTCGTACGAGGAAAGGTTAAGGGAAATCGGACTGACGACACTGGAGGACAGAAGGGTCAGGGGAGACATGATAACGACATACAAGATACTGCAGGGAATAGACAAGGTGGACAGAGATAGGATGTTCCAGAGAGGGGACACAGGGACAAGGGGTCACAACTGGAAGCTGAAGACTCAGACGAGTCACAGGGACGTTAGGAAGTATTTCTTCAGTCATAGAGTTGTCAGCAAGTGGAATAGCGTAGCAAGTGAAGTAGTGGAGGCAGGAACCATACATAGTTTTAAGAAGAGGTATGACAAAACTCAGGAAGCAGAGAGAGGACCCAGTAGCGATCAGTGAAGAGGCGGGGCCAGGAGCTGAGTCTCGACCCCTGCAACCACAATTAGGTGAGTACAATTAGGTGAGTACACACACACACAGGAGCTCGGACTCGACCTCTGCAACCTCAACTAGGTGAGTACACACACAGTAGCGTTCAGTGAAGAGGTGGGGGCCAGGAGCTGAGTCTCGACCCCTGCAACCACAAATAGGTGATTACAATTAGGTGAGTACACACACATACACACACACACGATAAAGCTCAGAGAAGAGGTTGGGCCAGAAGCAGTGATTCGAACCTTGCCACCACGTACAGGTAAGTACATACACAAACACACATACAGGAATCCAGAGACAGCAAAATACAAACCTTAACTAGCGAGTCCAAGAAGCAAGATTAAACACCCACAAACACAAATAAGTGAACACAAATATGCAAGTGAAATCACAACTCCAATTATATTGTCCAGAGAACCTTCACGTTCACTTGTAGATCAAATCTCACTGACGATTCTCTCCTTAACTCTCTTCCAAACTATCTCAGTCTAGATCTTCGCATCTTTCTTCATCTTGATAAATTAGCTAAGCCCAGCGACCCTCGTGGATGTCAAGTAGAGGTTATAACTCGCAATAAACAGGAAAATATATATTAAAATATAGTCAGCAAGAAGAAGAAAGAAGATTTTAGAGATAAAGTGATAGATTTATTAACAGGGAATCAGACACGTGATGTGCGCACTGGAAAATACAACAGATAAACACAAGGACACGAACACTGTTGCTTAATATTATAAATACAGATTAATAATTAAAATGTTAAATATTATTATATAGAAAGAAGAATATGTGACGTTGAAATGGACAAATAAACGTGAGTTGACACGACTCTTATGAAGAAAATTAATCAGTACTAAACTTTATTAATTGTGAATACAACATCGTGACACAGGGGAAGTTTAACTCATAACTCTTGGTCAACTGCGTTTAATTCATCATTCAACTTTCTTTAAACAGTTTGGAGTGGTTATAGCGCTTAATACCTCCTCCACCTCCTTTATCACAGCGCAACTCTCTACCACTCAGTGTCGTAACTCTTTCTATTACCCTTTCGTCATAGATGATTTTCCTTAGCGTACAATTGTGGTCCATGGTTCTCTGCTTATGTTAAAATATATTTCTAAACTATTTTCGGACTCTTATTAAATATTACCTATTCATTACATCTATTTTTCCTTGTCTATCGCAGTTTTCTATAATATATACATTTTTTTTGTTGGTGCAGGCACTACATACCCAATACATATTCCACATCTGAACTAACGTATGTTACTGGCAGTTTTCATGCATTTCACTTTCCATATATTTGTTAACTCTTTGGAAGCGGGCTAGCAGGTAAACCAGCCAGCCAATGATATAACTAGCCAGCCAGCCAGCCAGCCAGCCAGCCAGCCAGCCGCTGATACAACTAGGCAGCCAGCCAGCCGATTGATATAACCAGTCAACCAAGGAGCCAGATATACAGACGAACATATATATATAAGAGAAAAGGGTAGCTTATGAGAGGTTTTTGCAAAGCAGAAGGGATATAAGAAGGGAAGAGAAAATAGCGAATAAAAGACTCATTGCCTTTTCTAGATGTTTTAATTATTAAGAGTAATAATGAATTCAAATTTAAAATTTACAGAAAACCTACAAATAACTGTTCCTATGTACACTATTATTCTTCCCATCAAGATAGAGTTAATTATTATTATTATAATCAAGGGGGAAGCGCTAAACCCGGAGGATTATACATCGCCTGGGGGGGATGTGGAAGGCATTCAGGCCTAATTCGGGGAACTGGAGCACAGATCCAATTCCCTAAATCAAGAGCCCCTCACCAACATCAAGGAACCTTCCTTGAGGGGTAAGATAGAGTTAAACTGTTTTCTCATCAATGTTTTTGAGAGCTTTACGTATTTGTAGTCCAGAGCTCATAGATGAAGAAATATCCAAAATTTATGAAATAGCCATTGATCTGAAATACCCGAGAAATGTAATTGATAAATCATTTAAAATTGCTAGAAATACTTTTTACACCCAAAAAGGGACAACCAGCCTTATTCAACTAAAAATATGTTGGTTCTCCCTTACCATGAAAACTTGGTTGATATGCTTTCTCTTCTTAAGACTTTTAATATTAAAGTTGTATTTAAAAATCTTGATACAGTAAAAAAACGTTTGATAAAGAATTCCCCCCAAAATGCTGACGGATGTGTCTATAAGATTCCTTGTAAAATTTGCGATAAAGTTTATTACGGTCAAACTGGTAAAAATCTCGAACTTAGATTAAAACAACATAAATATAGCATCAGAACTGGACAAGATTCCAATGCTCTATTTATTCATGTGAGAGACTTTAACCATCCAATTGATTTTCAAAAAGTTGAGAAAGTTGTATCAAGCAAGTCCATGGTTGACAAATATAATTGAATCTTGTTTCATAAAAAGCAGTTTTGAAAATAATATGAATATTTCCTTAGGTTTAAATAAATTAGACTCATTTATAATTAATAAAATTTGGTTAGAGTTTAATAATACATTGGACAAATAATAAACCTTATTTCTTGGGTAGAATATTTTGTTAGTGGGATGTCGTGAGGACCTGTCTAGTTGGACCAGCGGACCTGATGCAGTGTTCCTCTTTTCTTATGAGTCCGGTATTGTCGCACGTCAGGTGTTTCTTTGTTGTGGGGGTTGACTGTGTGGTGTAGTCTAAGCCCTTTAATTGCCTTCCTTTGATTTATTACTTTCATAGTTCCTTGACAATGTGAGTCGTCACGAAAGCGCTTGGAATTTCACTACTCTTTCACAGTGGTGTAGATTGGCAGACAGCAACCGCCCAGGGAGGTACTACCGTCCTGCCAAGTGAATGTAAAACGAAAGCTTGTAATTGTTTTACATGATGGTAGGATTGCTGGTGTCCATTTTTCTGTCTCATAAATATGCAAGGTTTCAGGTACGTCTTGCTACTTCTACTTACACTTAGGTCACACTACACATACATGTACAGGCATATATATATACACACATCCCTCTGGGTTTTCTTCTATTTTCTTTCTAGTTCTTATTCTTGTTTATTTCTTCTTATCTCCATGGGGAAGTGGAATAAAATTCTTCCTCCGTAAGCCATGCGTGTTGTAAGAGGCGACTAAAATGCCGGGAGCAAGGGGCTAGTAACCTCTTCTCCTGTATATATTACTAAATGTAAAAGGAGAAACTTTCGTTTTTCCTTTTGGGCCACCCTGCCTTGGTGGGATACGGCCGATGTGTTGAAAGAAAGAAAGAATAATATATATATATATATATATATATATATATATATATATATATATATATATATATATATATATATATATATATATATGCAAAAACAGTGATTATGTATGAGTGAGGTGAAAGTATTGAATGATCATGAAAGTATATTCGTTTTGGGGATTTTCTTTTCGGATCACCCTGCCTAGGTGGGAGACGGCCGACTTGTTGAAATTATATGTATATATATATATATATATATATATATATATATATATATATATATATATATATATATATATATATATATATATATTGCATCCACGAACAAGTGGTATTTATCAATAACAACACTGCGACTAGTCAAGGAGTCGAACCCATGCCGCTTTGGCCTGCTTCATGGTGGGCGAAAACTCATGACGCCTTAATCCACGGGGCCACACAATACTTTTCGCCTACCATGAGGCAGGCCAAAGCTGCATGAATTCGACCCCTTGACTAAATGATTGTATGGTCCCGTGCAAGGAATTCGCAAGAGCAGGCGAAATATATACAAACACTGATCTCTAGCTGAAGGAGACTCGAACCTACGAACCTTGGAACAAGGTACGCAGTGTTTTACCAATCTACCCACACTGGACCAATACCTTGGCTGCCTTGGATCAAAGTCTAGCGCAAGCTGGACTCCAAGGTATTGGTCCATGGAGTGTGGGTAGATTGGTAAAGCACTGCGTACCTTGTTCCAAGGTTCGTAGGTTCGAGTCTCCTTCAGCCAGAGATCAGTGTTTGTATATATACATATATATATGCAGAGGTGTAGA